>NC_064041.1:7460830-7760830 GCF_932526225.1 Nematostella vectensis | reverse complement strand
ATTCGCGGTTTGAGAACTGGCAATACATTAATGAATTTTAGAAATCGAAAAAGATAGTGTTATAAATATGGGATTGTAAATTAAACAATTCATGTTTGAATGCTATTGCCGCATATGTTTAGCTTCGAAACCAAACAAGATCGCCTAGTCATGCTGACAAGCGATGACGGAGCGAATTTTTGGGCCCGGTTCCATGTCTCCCCAAGACGAAAATATTTTAGCACGTATTGACTTCGCCTTTCCTCTCTTTTTCTGTTTTCGCCATACAAATTTCATTTTTCTCACTATTTCCCTTTCAAATGGACTGTTCATAAACGTCAATGCTCTGCTTTCGCCAAACGAATTTCTTACTTCTCACTATACTCTTTTTTTTATAAGAACCTTTTATAACAGAACGTCCAGGCTGAGTTTTAACCAAATTTTAAGAACATACTGAGAACATGCTGAGGCTCAGATAGCAGCAACATATTGCTTTTTTAGTGTTATGTGTTCTAAAATGCGTTGTAAATTGTGTTAAATTAATAACAACCTTAAATATTATATTGATATTGGTCATTTGTGTAATTCTCTTCCTAATAATTCACTGGGCACTATATTTTATAAGCACTAAAATTTAAGAACATCGTTAGAACATCTTCAGCCTTAAAATGCTCCAAATATAACGGCCCAGCCTCAACTGAAACATAGAAGTTCTTATAAAAAAGATATATTCCCCTTTCTAAAGGTCTATTTACAAACGTACATGCTCTCTTTTTGCCACAAATTTCTTAATTCTCACCATTTCCCTTTCTAAAGGCCTGTCACAACAATACATGCTTGACTAAATTTCAAGCTATATTAGCAGTATTGTAGCAGTAATACTACAAGCACCTATTTATTGATTTTTTTTATTCCTTAGTCAGCGTTTCATGCCACTACCAAGCAAGCACAGCTTCTTTTTGAAGATTGGAAGCTATCCTCATCGACAAGTAAATACAAATCAGGGCCCGCGGAGCGGGCGTGATCTTGGTATTGCCAACTCTTTGGCCATAACTGACCGCGGAGCCGCGGCGGCCATGTATGTCTTTCCTCTCGCCGATTTCTGGTATTGCTCGGGCAATACCGGCAATACCGGTTCCGCGGTCCCTGCAAATATTTTCAATGTTTGAAGATTCTACATGTCAGCCGCCATTTTGTTATCAAAGAAAATACCATGTGTGACAAAGCATCCATTTTCATTGGCTGTTTTGGGGAAAACTGTTATGATATTTTCGATTGAATTTGGTAAATAAAGTAAAAAAACATTGATCTCTACTTTGTCTCCAAATATCGATTGAATTTGGTAAATAAAGTATAAAACGTTGGTCTCTACTTTGTCTCCAAATATTGAATAACAAAACAATAAAAAAAGGGTTTTTGACAAGGGCTCTTTGGTAAATACTTGTAGCGTCCCGGCCCTGAGGAAGCACCGACGACAGTGGAATGTCTTTAAAGGCTTTAATTTTCTATTAATTACTTTCATTTTTTGTAACTGAAAAAAAAATTCTATTACCTCTTTCACAGGAAAACATCAAAACAAATATTTTTCGGTCAATAGGGGGCGAGAGAGAACAAAAACATTGGCTAAAGGTTTAAAAAAATGTGTCGGTGAAATACGCGTATTGAATTTTTTTTTCCACACTTCTCTGTAGTTCTTATTGGTTCATGTGCTGGTGTATTCTTCCTGTCAATCCTGAGCGAATGCGTCAGAGCTCTGAGATCACGAATAGCCGATCAAACGACTAGTGAAAACCCCAACGCTACCACCACCTACAAAACCTCATTCCCCAAGAGCACAAAAAATGAGGAATTTCAAAAAGACCTGCAAACGGAAGCAAATGGTCCACAAAGAGATGTGTCATCATCAGAGGCAGCTACAGATGAGAACACAGCTTGCACTATTCAGAATGGCTCTGGAAATGAATTGCTGCCGGATATTAAACAAGAACGACCAAAGTACGCCTGATTCTTATTTGTCTCATCATCTGTTTGTCTGTATTACTATCTTTTTTGTTTGCACCTGTCTGTATTTGTCTGTGTCACTCTGTGGGTTTTTCTGCTTCTGTCTGTCTGCTTGTTTATCCATCTGTCAATTTGTCTCAGACAGTGTCTGCATTATGAGTATATATATATATATATATATATATATATATATATATATATATATATATATATATATATATATATATATATATATATATATATATATAGCAATATATTAATGGTTCCAACTGCCTAGATAAAGGCAGACTAGCATTTTTTATAAAGTATGAAACAATAGTTCAAGCTCTTAACATTGTTACAAAAGTCATTCTTCTCCACAGACTAAAAATAACCAGCAAGATTCATTTTCTCCAACTCTCACTGCATATCCTGCAAGTCATCTTGGGTTATGCTCTCATGCTTGTCATAATGACAATGGATATTTGGCTTGGGCTTGCTGTGGTACTCGGCCTGGGGACTGGATACTTCATCTGTACAGGGCCTTTTCAACACAGTGGTCCCCTGGTGCATCTTGGGAAAATTATGAGCATAATACCACTTAAGGCTATTGCTCATTAGCATATTAATGCTAAGTCTCCTTGGAAAATGCACCTGACGGTTAATATGCCTTTGCTTTCTTATACAAAAGGAAGTGACAGTAAATTATGGTAAATTGAGGTGATAAAATGGGTACGAAGCACCAAAACAGTTTGGCGGTGCCCCAAATGGCTCAACCAGGCTCTAATAATTACTATGCTGAAATGAAAATAGATTTCTCTCCATTCAATTTGAATTTCAAATAAGCAAACTTTTTTCAACTCTTGATCTTCTTTTATTTATATAGGATCACTTATTTTTTCAAGTGTTGCAGTTATGTTAAAAACAAACAGGGATTTATTCTTTGATTTAGAGATTAAAAAGTCTATACTAAGCTATTTGTGTCAAATATCATAGATTATGAATGTATTGCATTTTAAAAGAAAATAGGGAAAACTGATTTCTTGTTTAAATTTAATTTTGATTATCAAATAAGCACTTTAAATTAAGCACTTAATACATTTTTCATTTTTGAAAAAGGTGTAAAACAGGGATTTTTATCTATAATCCAGATATTTTTTATTCATAAAGGGGAATATTTTTTGCTTCAAACAACACCAAAATAAAATAAACAATTTTCTGAGAAAAAAAATTATTTAAGTCTTATTAGGGCTTGGGAAATATTCCATCTAGCGTAATTTACATAGAAATCAATTTTTGTGGGTCTGTAAAAGGAACATTTTCTTGTACTTCTTGCTTTAACCAAGAGAATAAATTGTATAATTGTAAAAATTATATTAATAGTTTAGTAAAAAAACAATAATTTATTGTGACAATTATTTGTTTGGTTATTGTTCCATTCCTCTTTATTCTCTCCAAAATTTCCTTCACCCACCACCTTGTTGGCCTTCCTTATTCATGTGCTTACTGCTCTATCTCACCCACTACCCCCCTTATTGCCTTCTCCATCACCCTAGGTACAGCAGCGTAGCCAGGATTTTTAATAGGAGGGGGCCCAAAAGGGACTTTCAAGGCAAGACTTTATTCCAATTGTCCATAGTAAAGTCTCATTTGTCTCTATGTTGACTAATCCAGTGCCATCAAGCATGTTGGAGGTACTTATCAGTGATCCAAACTCAAGGGTGCTATGTTCCAAATTCCATTTAAGGCCAGAGGTTGTCACATCGGTGCATGGTCGACCAATAGGGACTAAGCTGCACCAGTCCCCCTCCAGACCTGACTGCACATTAATTGTGTGCTTACCTAAAATATAATTTCAAATATAATTTAGTTCTCAAACAGGCTTCTTTAGAAAACTTATTTTGTTTGCTACTTTGATTAAATCTTGGGTTAAAACAATTTTTGGTGGATATCTTGCCATGGACCAAAAAAAGATGAGAACCTTTTACTTCACCAAACACTTGGTACTCTCACCCCTCCCTGTCCAATGTGGCATTTTTAGGGCAGACCAAGGGAGGATAGACTAGGGCTACTTTATTGCTTCATTTTAGTTTGTCCCTCCATCTAATAAACGCCCCCTTTCTAAAGAGCTCCTCCTATATAATGAATGCTCCCCCTAAGCTTACAAGTTTGTTTTGAACACCCCTCTCTAATAAACACTTCCCTCTATCTAAAGCCCTCCCCCCTTTCCCTCCCTCCCAGCTTAAAAGCAAATGACAAAGGAATTCCAGTGATATAATTCAAATTCAATTGCCTTTTTGCTTAATCTGTGCTTGGCTTCTAATGTGTGACTTTACTCAATGTCAATAATATATATAATTTAACCTGATCCAGACTGAGATTAGAACCCCACTTCACTTGGGTTTGTTATGCTGTTAAAGTTTGTAAAGAACGCCCCTCTCTGATAAACGCCTCCTATCTACTGAAAGCCCCCCGTCTGACCATTGTTATTTAATAAACGGCACGCCGCCGTTTATTAGTCAGACCATTTACGTTAGTCTGGATCTTCCAGTGATACTTTGCTAATTAATAATGAGATTTCTTACCTGGCTGAATAATATTACAATAAGATTTCTTACCTGGCTGAATAATTTTACAATGAGATTTCTCACCTGGCTTAGAAATATTACAATGAGATTTCTTACCTGGCTGAATAATATTACAGTACAATGAGATTTCTTACCTGGCTGAAAAATATTACACTACAATGAGATTTCTTACCTGGCTGAATAATATTACAGTACAATGAGATTTCTAACCTGGCTGAATAATATTAAGTTACATGAGATTTCTTAACTGGCTGAATAATATTACAATGAGATGTCTTACCTGGCTGAATAAGAACTGACATCGACTCGCCATAAATGAACCACACCGGCTTGTCACTTATTTTCGATGCAATCATCAAAGTGTTTAAATTTGCGAACACTTGATCAAAACGTGACTCTGTCGGAAGTCCACACAAGACAACAACAGAATCCAACAAACTGTCAATATTGCTTCGAGACAACACAAACTTCAGTGCTTTAGTAAAGTCCGTGTGATCTTGATCCGGTGTTTCTATTATTTGACTCCCTCGTGCAGATAAATCTTCAAGGACATGCTTATTTATCGAATCAAAATCCCCTGTTATAAAGTCTGGGACAAAATCAAGCTCGTATTCAGAAAATACCGAGTCAATATCCGAAAAGAAGTGTGTATGTAAGTGGTTCGCTGCGCCATCCACACAAACCGTAAAGACTGCCTTTCGCCATAGAATCGGCAAGAATTTCTTGACCTTTCCGAAGGGACAGTTGAGGATAAGTAGGGCAAATTTTTGGTACTTTTCTGGAAGGAGAAACTGCAACGGTTCCATGTTTTTTAGCTCGTAGAGATAAGATCTGTACAGGACCCGAAATGATCCCAGGACCCGAAATGATCCCAGGACCCGAAATGATCCCCAAAAGTACCCGAACTGATCCTCGGACCCGAGACGATACCGATGAGTCCCCGAAATCAACCCCAAGGAATTGCGGTAATGGACAAAGGGAAAGCAGAATAAATACTCGCAATTCTTGAAGCATAATTAAGGGTTAACAGCGACACGATTTCTAAACAACGTGACTTTAAAATATTATATTCCAACACAATACTTCTATTTATTACATTGCCAGGTGTTAAACCCATAAACAGAGTCTAAAACAAATACACAACTTTTAATTGCTACGGAAATACAGCATATATAACCATAGCACAGCTTTGCTCAGATCAATCAAACTTTTGACCTTCCATCACACTCTAAACATGTTGTCTGTTTTTTTTTTTTCATTCAAAGTGAGTACAATTGCGCCTTTTCATTGGGCACTTAGATCATTAGGGTAATCGTACGTTATATTTATGCCCTTGTTTTGGACAATTTACAATTTTATTCGTGGATTGAAAGACTCAATCCGACATCACCGGTTTGTTGGACACAAACCAACAATCACCGGATTGAAAGACTCGATCCACAAAGCTCAGCAAAGAAACAATCAAAACAATACAAACACTGAGATAATTATTAAGCAATTTGTTATTAAGCTTGAAATTTGTATAATAGATAATCAAGCCAAGATAACCACTATCTGCGCCACTGAGTACTCGCCTCTGCTCTGCATTTCAAGGTAGGCGAGCCACTCAGAAACACGTGTTTAGTTGTGTTGATCTGACGTTTGTCAATTGCTGTATCGGTATTTCACTTTAATACAGAACATTAAATTTGCTGTCTTGATTACCTTAACATGGCATTTTATTGAGTTGTAATAAGATGCAGCATTTTTGCCTGTGTTTCGATTTTCACTGCACTATTCTTTTGTTTCTTGTACAAGATTTATGAAGCATTGCATTGCGTACAGCAGTGGGAAATTGAAATCGATGCAGGGGTGGATCCAGACTGATTCAACTGATTCCAGTGAATCACTCAAAATCCCAGAAAAATGTTTTTTTGTAGATTTGAATTTTAGAACGTTCAATAAAAATAAACACCCGTCTGTTGTCTGTTATTTAAACACTATAAGACCTGCTTCCTGGGTTGTTTCGCTGTTATTTCCTTTAGTGCTTGGACAGCATTTTCGGTCCCCCCACGGGAAATATTGCTCCTGATGGTGAGTGATAAATCTAGTTTGGGGGAGGGGACCCATTTAGACATTTTGCACGTGTATAAAAATTATGCGCGTGTTCTGGAACCACTCAAGCTCTTCACCGGGTCCACGCGGAATCACTCAAGCTCTGTTTTGATTGGTTGCTACAACGTGTGAGTCACTTTGGAATCAGTTGACAATAAAAACCCGATACTACCCCTGAAAAAGTAGGCATTTGCTTGCTTTAGCGTGTGATCTCTTGTACACATCTCTCGAACCGAAATCTTGAAAAGCGAAGCATGGCTTCACAAAATGCAGAAGTTTCTCGTGGAGAGCTTGTCTGCCGAAAGAAGGAGTGTTATCCTTTTGGTTATTGTGTAGAATTTGATCGAATTCAGATCCCGAGAAGTTGGAATTAATGATGAAAGTTTGGCGACCGGACAATAGCTCTTCCGAATTCTCTGTAAGTTATGGCAATGGACAGTGGTCGCCTTCATAAGTGAAATACATAGTGTTTTTAGCAGAACCCCCAGACAGTGTGTGGTCTTAGTATATTAATGGCATGTCTGTTTGCCCTGTGTTTTATTTGGGAAGATTTTTGGCTGTTATTTCAGTAAGGTAAATAGGCTGGTAAAATCACCCCTTGTACTTACAACACAAGCAAAATTGACCAGTTAACGAATTTTCGGTGCCTCTAATGGATGAATCTAGGAGAAACATGCAAAGAAGAGAAGTGCCAATAGATCAGCAACTAGATGGGATAATGCACTGTACAATTGCTTAGAATTGAGAGGTCATGGAGTCAATTATTGATACGAGTTGCTGTCTGTGTGGCACAAGCTACGTTATAATGCAAGGGGAGGTTGTTTTTTTATATATTACAATCACACCATTTGGGTATCGCCAAGTGGTATTCGAAGAGGATAACCGTTACTTGCCTCGCCACACTTTCAAAAATACAAATTTGGTTGAATTAGGTAGGAATAGTGTATTTATTATCTGACTAATCGATGAATGAAGTCACTTTAAATGACCATAGGTTTAATACCTTGAATTTATTATCTGACTATATAAATCCCTAAAATGCCAAATGCATTCTTAAAAATTCTGCAGATTGTATCTTTCAAACTCGTAATTTCATAAATTTCCTGTTGGGCATGCTCATGTACCCCCCCCCCCCCCCCCCCGATTGGTCCGTGACCATTTGGAATCAGTCAACTTTAGGCCTGCGATGGATATACTTCTGAGGGGTTGTGCCCATGTAAGCTTTCAGAAGAATGTAGATCTCGATATGATAAGTTTGTTATGAGCAAAGTGAAAGGATGCTATCAAAGAAAATGTTTTCGGTGGGCCCATGCGCCAAGCAGATTGCCAGTGAAAAGAATTTGTCGGTTGTTAAATAAAGCCAGAAAGACAATGAAAATAGTTCGCAAACACATTGCTGCAGAATTTCCCAAATCTTCTAGAATCCATCACTGGGTATCAAATAGGAAAAAGGAAAGGCCGTATTTCCCAAATCCGCCAATCTGCTGAAATGATCATCAAAACCCGTAATCTGTGAGCATTTCGGGGCTGAATCCGCCGATCCGCGAACCTATTCACCCCCCCTTTTACAGGGTTTGCTTATCATGGCTTTCGAAGTTTGTCATTTGATGATAAAAGAACTCGGATAATCAAACTAGCCCCTCACCTAAGGGCAAAGCAAAAGGTATTCAAACAGCCCAAATACCATTACCTGACGATTGTACTGTAAGGCTTTGTTTATAAATGCAATTGAGCGAAATAACTTTATGAAGGGAATACAAACCAACCAAATTCCTAAAATGACGGGTAAATAATCAGCATTCAGTAGATCTCTGTGTTATTTGATGAGACTTGTGTATAAAGGGAAATGTAAAATAAATCCGAATAATATCATTTCTCTGCCCCGCTTCTGGGCCCTTCTAATGTCAGACATAAAATTGCTTTTTTTATTCGATACTGGGTTTGCAGTATTTTATATTTTAAGTCTATTTTTCCACAGCAATGTCCAGTCCAGAACTACTATAATTGCAAATCATTGGCCAAGAAATAAAACAATGGATTGCTATATTATTTTAAACCAAGGCAAACACAGCCACAAAGGAGACAGAGGAGAATCAGTGGGCTCCAGTGAATACTGCAGTGTACTTACATGCAAAAGCTATTGTTAGGAAGAAGCAGGAGATCATAAATTCTGTATAGTTCACTATATGTTAATACATGAGCAGCAATCTTTTCAGTAGCTATTATCATGGCCACCGCTTAGACCTAAATAGCTTACTGGGTATGTACAGGCATGCAGCTCGGGGTGGGCTAGGTTGTGCTCCCACTCAACCACCAAAAGGCAGTCTTTTTTTAATATACTTACTTCCCATAATATCTATGACTGCACATCCCCTCCACAGCTTATCAGATTGTTTGTTATGGTTATCAGACTTCACCTTTCCTTTTCTAGACATACAATGCCTTTAATTAAATAATTTCTTTTGTTTAATAAAATAAGACTGAGTAATTTGTTTTTATTCTATTTCTCATATAAAACAAACAGAGAAACCATGAAACAAAGGGTTAGTGATCAGCCAAGACAGTGGCTGCAAAGAAAATGGGGTCTTGCATAAATCTGGCTTATGGAAAATGTGCGAAATGCCCCAAACAAATCAAAAAGAATATAGATTTAACCCTTGCAATTGAATTACCAACCAATCTTTGAGCTCGAGCCCTTCACCTCTCCATGAGAACTCCTAGTAACTAAGAATATCTGTTGTTCTTAGATATTATCATTTTTGCTTGTTTATAGAAATACGTTCAGAACATCATTTGTTGTGTTTATTAATAAAAGCACTCCACGAGCTCATCCAGGGTGCCCTTTGATTTCGTTTACGCGCAAGTTTCGCCACAGGAAGCCCAAGATCACAGTTTGTATCAGTATATAAAACTCGGGATTTGATTGGTTGACAAACTGAGGATAAAACGCAATATACACCTAGGAGGAGGTGGATTTTTTCCTGCGCTCCGAAATCAAGCAAAATGGCGTGTAATTCGTTTACTAAATATCGTTGGGTATTATATTCTCATAATGTCCCAACAATAAGCGGCCCCATCCTCAAATGAGAATTAGACGTTCAAATAAGGGTGTATAGAGGGAGGGAGAAGTGGTCGATCTTTACGATACTTAACAGACCTAATTAAATAGATCGTTTCTTGGATGAGTATCGAGTGTTTTTATTTCGAACTTTTTACAAATTCTCAAAACCACAAAGTGTGGGCTTTCTGTGGTTATGCTATGAATGACTTATAATAGCACTTGTCACGCAAGAACGCTAGTTCAGTCACACTATTACAAATTACAAAGAACTGTACAGAACTAATTATTCCTGCAGCCTGTTTTATTCATCATTCTACAATCCAGACAAATCTGAGTATAAATCACTGTGAGGTATTTTTTGTTAAGGTCAAGATATAGTGGCGTTGGGTTGTTTTTCTTTCACGTCCGGTAATGTCGTGACAAAAAAATAGTTGCGCGCGCGGGGGCGAAACCGATGACGCAGAACTTTGAGAGCAAAGTGCACGGTTCAAGAAAACATCAAAGTGAAACGTTGGTGATCCATGGTTCTCCCAGGAACGAAGCGAAAATAATTGGAGAACAGGGCATCTACCAACGATGTTCCTTAAGTTTTAATACCAGATCGTTTCTAACAAGAAACTAACGCCATAATTTCTCAACAAGTTACCCTATTCTGCCAAAGGAAACGCAAGTAGGCCATGTTTCAGACACTACTTGACAGTCATTTCGTCGTTTCTTGTAGGAATATGAAACGACCCACACTAGAGGATGCATCTCGAGTAAGCCGTGAAATTCCACGATATGTAGACGAAAGAGTTCCTTTTGGAAAGGTTTCCCCAAGGACAAAAATAACATCTTTAACACAACTTCGCGAGGGAGATCACTTAATGGAAGAAAGTCCATTAGGATATTGGCATCATTTCATCGTTGAAAAAGTCCGCCCAAATTATGTTTGGAGGATTCATAAAACGGGAGACGAACAAACCGGCAAGCGTTCGCTTTTAGCCGGGGATTCAGCGATAAAAGCGGAGGTCGTAAGAGACAAATTTGTGCTTGAACCCTGGGCGGTTGTGTATCGTGTGGAGTACCCTAATGTCGACGTCAAGGGCAAAGTCTATTCCGATAGAGCTGTTGTAAGACGCGCTCGTAGGCGCCTGGGAGAACGGAACTATAACGCATTGCTTAGCAACTGTGAACATTTCTGCGTGGAATGTAAAACGGGAAATACCATAAGCTATCAAGTGTACGATTTTTTCTGGAGTATGGCAAGACTAGTGATGATTGTATTGAATGGAATATTCGGGATAACTTTTTTTGTTATCTGTGAGAGCACCGGACTTGTAGCAAACACAACTGTTGTTCTGATTGGCTTATTATTAAGCTTCCTGATTGGTCTCCTTCAAGACATTCTGTCAATCATATTTCTTGTCTTTCGTGCAGATAGGGCTAGGACACAGGGTCATGTGACCCCAGTAGATGCAGAGCGGTTTAAAGCCAAAAGGGTTACACCTGTTGTATTGGGTTTTGTTGGCGGCATTGGTGGAGCGGTTCTAGGTTACTATCATATCCCTGTGCCACTGTTTGGTTATTTTACTGGGGCATTTTTTGGAAACTTTGTATGGCAAGCTTTAGGCCTGATGTTTGGAAGATGGATTGCAACATTTTTGTAAGACAGATCAGGGTGGTAAAGGGCATTTTCATGAAACGAGATTTGGTCATTTTTCAACCTAGGAGAAATGTGAAATTGTCCATTTCGACACCCGTGAAACCTGATTTAACGATTTAAAAGGCTATTTTTCAGTCTGTGAAACATAAAAAAGCCATTTTGCTGTGAAACTTGATCCATTCCCCCTTTTACCACCCTAACAGATTCCAATGGTGCAAATTATCTGAATACTGAATTGATGAAATACGTACTGTTCATATTACAGCAGAGGAACAAAAAAAGTATGGAAAGTTTTGATTTATTTGCATACTTTCAATGTCGTTATAAGAGCAACTATAATAAAGAAGGCAAAGACATTGAAATGGCGGTATGTGAGACACAGAGAACAGCTGTGCAGGATACTGGGCCTTGTGCCATGATCAAATTTATTGTTATCATCATGGAAGTGCAGTTGATCTTCACTAATTGACTGGTTATGAAGTAGGGGGGGGCTCCTTTGCTATAGAACACTTGCTGGATAGATTCATATGACATACAAAAATGTTTAGGGGAAACATATTTGACTTTGTAGCTGAAGAAGTATTTATAAGGCCGAGTATTTGGCAATAAAATTGGTGATAGTAAGAGGAATTCCTAATTTTTAAGGTGGCTTTGAGATTCTCCTAAAATAAACATGGAAAGCTGTTTCTTCAAATGAATAAATTGTCAAAATGGTTATGACTTTGTTGTCTAACATCTAAATACTATCAGAACCGTGGTGTACTCCACTTATAAACATGACAGAGGAATTGGAGGGAGGCCAACAGAGCCCAAAAATTCCCCCCAAAACCAATAGAAAACAAAGAGAAACTATAAATTCAATGAAATAACCCTGAATTATAAACCTCTTCCAAGAACCAATTCAATCAATCTTTTTATTAGCACTTCCTTTTTTTATATATATGTATAAACATCTAGTTTTTTTTTTACATTTCCTAGGGATAAACTAAATGAATTTCTATGAAGGAAATACCTAGTGTCTAAAGTAACGATATGTTTTCTAGTTAGACACTAGTAATTTCTCAAACACACAACTGCACAACATACTGTGAATAGATGTGTCCCAAATATCATCATTCTGCTTAGGGTTAACAAGCAAAGTCTTCTTTTTTCTATAATGGTGTAAAATTTATATTGAACAATACTAGGACCCTCCCATCCCCGTAAAAAAAGACAATTTAAAATCGCCCCCCACCTCCCCCAACCTTTCTTTTTAATGCGCACCAGGAGGACTGGTGCCTAACAACAAATCTCCGGTCGCCATCTTGGATACGATCGTTTTGTTCGAAAGATCATTCGACTCGAGCGACTTCCCTTTTACAAAAGAGATCACCATAGACTTACCTCACTACCACAACAGCTACCACTGGGCCAGGTGTACTTGCGTGACCTTTCTTATAGGGAACACTTCCAAATCTCTAGGGGACTTAACATCAAGAATAATGCTGGTAAGAAAAATACATTTCATTCACTAAGAGTAACAGGTTCAAGCATATCTTAGCCTTAGACCTTGGCTGTGATATGTATTTTTGCTGTTATTGTACATGTGTCCATTTTAACTTCTTTAGACAAACATGCTGGTGTTGCATTATGTATTGAAAATAGTTTTGCTAAGAAATTGCGTGATCGATTTTGAAATGAATGGGTTTTCTTTCCGATTGATAATAATCCCCGGTCTGTAATCATTCAAAATGGACTCCCTATCACATTATACTTATAGCGATTTGAAATCTACATTTGTATTCCGTCTAAGAATAATAATATTATATGTACGATTTAAGATTTTTTTTTTCAAATTTGTACAAAATCTCTCTCTTCAAGTTAAGCTTTCTTACTTTTAATTCTATTTTTGTTTAACATTTTGACAGCGGGAACTATCTTTTCAAGAAATTACGAATTGCCAAAAAAATTTGTTTATGCTACCTCTACACTTTAAGTGTGTTCAAAATATTTTTGCTTTATTGAGCACAGTATTTTATAAACACCAGAATCTTTATTTCTTTATTATATTAAAGGAAGGGTACTCGGTTCTAACATATTTAGTTTGAATTTGTCATCAGGTTTTTTTTCGGTTTAAAACTTGGAATATGTTTGGGTGAGACTTTGTGAGTATATTTAATTACTGGGTTTAAATAATATTGATCAACCACATCTTTGTCATTGGACATAAATGCAAATATAATGGCTTTTATTTACAACGAATCCTCAAAATAACAATCTAGAAATGAAGTCTGGTGTGTTATTGATAATAACTCATCAATATCTTGGTTTCTCACTTTAATAAGCCAATGAAAATGGATGCTTTTTTGTGACTTGGAATTGAGCAGAACATAAAATGGCGGCGTGATTGGCCTTCTTTACATTATTCCTTAGTGTTTGGTAAAATACTTTCTGTAATATGAGACAGGATAATAGTGCATCTAACACATATTCAACTGACAATGATTTGCGGTTGTGTCTTTATGAAATTATGACTCCGAGAGTGTATATTGGGGAATCATTATTTTTTTTTTTTTTTGGGTACGAATTTTAGGCCTTCATTTGGCCCCCTTGTTCATGTTTACAATACCCCCCCCTGGGATAAGTGGAATATGCCACTGAAATTTATCACAATATCTGTGAGATGGGGATGGTAGAGGCTAAATTATTGTTAGCAGTTTAACTTGTTTTTCAAATTTGTAATCTCCTCTGTACTTAAAAAGATCCGAAGAATTATGTTCGATTAAAAAATAGTCACCAGATTAACCTTAGCCATAGAAATTACCTATTACAACAATGTTCCATTCCTCATTGACCAACTGCAAATGCAGTTTCTAGGTGAAGGGAAAAGGGGGAGAGCCACAGTATTTTAAAACAAAGTTGAGTTGACTCCCAGAGACCTACCTCAGTAGCTGACCTTGTAGACTAAAGCTGCAAAACACAAAGGTGAGGGAGAGGGGCAATGAAATGTCAAGAAACTTAAAAAAACACATAAGAAATTAAAAAAAAATGGAATAGAAAAATCGTGACAGAAATACAGTAGAGCCACTGCAAAGAAAAATCTGTATTTCAAAATAAAACCATTTTAAACATTTATTTTGCTTTGCACCATTCAAAATGGCTAACTGTGTGCTACAAAAGCAGAGAAATCCATGCAGACAACAAGTCATTATATTGCTACTTTTGAATCAATGCTAAGAAATACATAATTAATATGATTTGTAGCACTATTAGCTCAGTCAAAGGACTCCAGATAGAGCTTCTGGTCAGTCTCTTGTGATCCTTTTTCAACCCTTATCTCAGAAGATAAAAGATTCACTGTCCTTAGTGTAAAGGGCTAAGTTTTGAAACCTTAGATTGCAAAATATCAACAAAAGGAATCTCAAGGTCAACCCAATGCTGTCTTTCAGTTTTTGAATTTAAAAAAAGAGTGATTTTTGCAGATAATGTTCATTCTCAAAGTTAATATTGATTAATAAAAATTACTGACACATAGCTAGGTCATGATGCAGATTAATGATAAGATGATTATAATGCTCTTGATAAAACATCACAGGCAATAAATTATTATTAGTCATTAGATTGTTCCACTTTTTTATGATGTAACTTTTTTAATGACTGTTTTGAAACACAGTGATCTTACATTTGGGGAGGGGCTAACTTTCAAAATAAAGAAGGATATGCACTGTAAAATCCCCTTGGAACATTCAATCTCTTGTTTCCTAGAATATGTCGGTCTGGTTTTCTGTTTTTAGTTTATTCTGGGTAGGAATATGTTTCCTTTTTTACCATTATTTATCTCTCTGTTTGCATTACTGTTTTCTGTCAAACTAACATGTGTTGGTCAAGTGGACTGTTTTGATGGCTATAAATGGTTTACGGTTTAGAAACAGATAGAAGATACTGTATTTGATGACTATCAGCAACACTTTCAATGCCTCATATAACTCTCATACAACAATATCTTTATCATCTTCAATATCATGATAAACAGTCATTATGCATTCTTTTGCAAATAGCTTCATCTGTTATATCTTTAAGATGCCAGGAGGTCCATAAAAAAGGGAATTGTTTTCAGTGTAATTTAAAATGTAACAAAAGACGACTTTCTCCTTCCCACCTTTTAGCACACCTAAAAAATTTTCCCTTGCCTTTTCTATATAATACAGTACTACTTTGTCATCCAGGGCTGCAACTACAGTATTAGTAGGGTTATTAGTAGTAAGGGTAGGCTTTAATTTCTTAAACTAGTTAAAACCTTTCCTCTTTGAATCTACAAGACAACTAAGTTAATACTGTAAACTATGCTTTTTACCATTTACCGTCGAAAAACACTCAAATGACATAGTTATGAGATAAATGAATTTACTAGTTGCAATATAATCCTTATTGTTTTTACTTGTCTATCCATAAAGCTGGGACATTTCTAGAAACAATGTTCTGGTCATGCCTTTACCTTGGGTATCAGCAGCTTTTGGTAAGCCACTTGACAATTATCAAGACTTGGGACAACGGAGGACATCCTACGCGTTGGTGATTGCTATAATAAGGGCATCCGTGCGAAATCTCTGTTATAACTTATAAGATGGATTCACTGTTCATTGGTAAATATGCTTGGTGCCCTACATGTTTTACAACTGCTTTATCTCACATTAAGGTTGGTATACTAAGCATTCTCTTTACTTCTTTTCTTTAATTCCGTTTCGCATTTACGCTGAAGTAGCTTATTATTGCTCGGAAATATGCCGTTAGTTTACCCGGTCTAGAATTCCGTCACATTGTCTCTACTAGTGAATTATGTTCATTCTTTAGTCAAATAGGCTTAAGAAATATTGGATAATATCGGTACTGTCTTTTAATTGTTTTGCTCTTATTTCTTTAAAATGCTCAAAGAACTGTCAGTGACAAAAACACGACGAATTACGGTAAAGCGCGTTTCCCCATTCACAGGACCATCAGCCTGAGCCTCGCATTACGTTAGGAGAAGCAGAAGAAAATTAAAACTTTTCGTTTTTGTTGGAAACGCCTTTTGTGTGAACCGTACAAACGTACACAGCCTACACAAGCCGCCCGCGAATAATTTACCTTCGGCCTCTCACGGTTTACACATGAAATTATTCCATTTAGTTTTTTTTTTAAACAACAACCTCAGATTCAAAAGAAAAGGAAAATCTCGTGCATGTCAATTCCGAGTGTTTTCTAAAAAAAGCATCCACCGCAAAGTCAAGAGTCTGAAAAACGTTTGTTTCTAGAACACTCTATTTCTCATATAGAGGGATTGTGTGCCGTATCCCATGGCAACCGCCTAGTATAGTATCGTGATAAAACCAAGAGGGTGATGGTCTTGATAGCCGTACGTAAAGATTATGAAACCGGAAATGCGATATATTTCAGGAGATGGGAGATACCTATTCTATTTTCTGATATACACTGAAATACCTAAAGTACTATAAAAATGGAATATTTCGCGCATGGACTTTTCGGCTTCCGCGTGTTTTCTTTGTCATCCATAAGGGTTTTGCATTTGTGCGACTGTCCGACTCACACCCTACAAATAGTGGAGAAATTTCGAAATTTCCATGTATAAACTTTTACAATTAATCCAGTTTAAGTCTCCCTTCACGGGGTCGTTTGCTAGGATGACAAAATGACGGTGGACAAATACTATTTATTTTAGAAAGCCAGGATGTGACGGACACTTTCTATTCTTTGCCTCTTAGACTCTATCAATTGTACCAGTTCACCGGCGCGTACACTTTTCAAAGTCCTCTCTTTTTTAAACAAAACTTTGTATTTTTCCCTCCATATAGCTGACTGAAGTTTCGACATCTACTTGCTGTAAAACCAGTAAAATTTTATTTACATGTAAAATATTGGCTTTTAGTTCTGAGGCGACTTGAGACCCAAATATGTGCTTGAGGCGGGAGTTCTAAGGCGGGCTCACGTGCGCCGAATCGTCGGGCCGACGAATCTAAAAAAAACTGAAAAAGCCGCGTATAACCTCCTTTACATTTCAGTTCAGTTTAGTTTTAACCACGTCCGGAATGATGTGTATCTGTTGAGATTTGAGATACTGGATATTTTAGCTTTCAGATACGGTAGTAGCACGCTGGTCTAGTTTATAAGGAATCCCTTTGGATCCTCGCGCTTTTACACGTGCATGTTTGTCGGACCGACTGTGCGTACTTTTATTCGGTGTCGGCCCGACATCTCGACACTTTTTAAGGCGTATTTGCTCACACCGATTTGTCGGGCCGATTGTCGGCGAGAGCACCTACATTTGTGATTTGTGTGGCCATTGCTTCCCTACAAATCACTGCGTTTTGTCTCACACCACATCCATGCCTAACTCTTAAGAGCTCACTAGGATCTAGGGGGAGGGTTCAGGGGGTTTAAGCCCCCCTTTGGGCTGCCAGAAAGCTAGATGTAACAAAAAAATTACCCTCTACCCCCTTTGTCACTGAGCCAACCCCTCCTTTAGCGAAAAACGCTCCTGGAGCTCTCATTTTGTTCTATCCAGTAAAAATATTTATTTGGGAATTTCTTTGTGGCGCCGGCGAGCACGTTTAGAATGAGCAAAATCTGGATAAACCTAAACAAACTTTTTTGCGTCCATATGTGCCAAATACTTCTAGCTTCTCCTTCTAAACGAACTTTTATGCGTTCATACGTGACAAATACTTCTAGCTTTTACTCCTAAACGAACTTTTATGCGTTCATACGTGCCAAATACTTCTAGCTTCTCCTCCTAAACGAACTTTTATGCGTCCATACGAGCCAAATACTTCTAGCCTTTCCTCCTAAACGAACTTTTATGCGTTCATACGTGACAAATACTTCAAGCTTTTACTCCTAAACGAACTTTTATGCGTTCATACGTGCCAAATACTTCTAGCTTCTCCTCCTAAACGAACTTTTATGCGTCCATACGAGCCAAATACTTCTAGCTTTTCCTCCTAAACGAAGTTTTATGCGTTCATACGAGCCAAATACTTCTAGCTTTTCCTCCTAAACGAACTTTTATGCGTTCATACGTTCCAAATACTTCTAGCTTCTCCTCCTAAACGAACTTTTATGCGTTCATACGTGCCAAATACCTCTAGCTTTTACTCCTAAACGAACTTTTATGCGTTCATACGTGCCAAATACTTCTAGCTTCTCCTCCTAAACGAACTTTTATGCGTCCATACGAGCCAAATACTTCTAGCCTTTCCTCCTAAACGAACTTTTATGCGTTCATACGTGACAAATACTTCAAGCTTTTACTCCTAAACGAACTTTTATGCGTTCATACGTGCCAAATACTTCTAGCTTCTCCTCCTAAACGAACTTTTATGCGTCCATACGAGCCAAATACTTCTAGCTTTTCCTCCTAAACGAACTTTTATGCGTTCATACGAGCCAAATACTTCTAGCTTTTCCTCCTAAACGAACTTTTATGCGTTCATACGTTCCAAATACTTCTAGCTTCTCCTCCTAAACGAACTTTTATGCGTTCATACGTGCCAAATACCTCTAGCTTTTCCTCCTAAACGAAGTTTTATGCGTTCATACGAGCCAAATACTTCTAGCTTCTCCTCCTAAACGAACTTTTATGCGTTCATCAGAGCCAAATACTTCTAGCTTTTCCTCCTAAACGAAGTTTTATGCGTTCATACGAGCCTAATACTTCTAGCTTCTCCTCCTAAACGAACTTTTATGCGTTCGTACATGCCAAATACTTCTAGCTTTTCCTCCTAAACGTACTTTTATGTATTCGTACGTGCCAAATACTTCTAGCTTTTCCTCCTAAACGTACTTTTATGCGTTCGTACGTGCCAAATACTTCTAGCTTTTCCTCCTAAACGTACTTTTATGCGTTCATATGTGCCAAATACTTCTAGCTTAATCTCCTTCTAAACGATTTTTTTATGCGCTCATATGTGCCAAATGGGCAGTCAGAAAAAAAAATCCGCTTCTTAAAATTGCACATGCACCATGCAAGTGGAACCTACCTATATCACACTGCATGCTGTCACATCCACGATCGGCTTCTCACAAGTTAACAGCAATCCTGCAATGTTGGCGCTGTCTGCACTGCGCTTAATTCGGAAAGATCTGTAAAAGTTTCGAACGCCAGATCTTAGAACTACACACAGTGGCCGACATACCTTATGCAATCTATCGTTTCTGTTTTTCAAAAATCTCCTACGCAAACACTCTAACCCCTTTCAAAGCATTTCTACATTGCAACAAAAGGGAAGACTTTTACTCCTGCACCTTTCCAGATGAAATGTGAATGTATTTTTGTGGATTTTGTAGCAAAATTATGGAAATTTTGCAACTTCGAATGCACTGTATATGCTATACTTGTGTCTCTTTCTTAGATTCATAGTAAATAAAAAGGCCGATACTTTCTACTATACATCTAATTAGAGTCTTATACAATTACAGTATAACAGTATGATTGGACACAAAAAAAAAAGAAGTGATGTAGGAGTGATGCGCTCTAAAACGAAAACTTCAACTGTGTTCAGAGTAGCGACGTTGAATATTAATGCTATTTACCATTATTGTAATTCTCTTTTTAATACTTCATTGATATTGAATATGTTTATATTCACTAGATATTGTGTGTTTTACATTGATTCAAAAATGATGTAGTAGTTTGCAAAAGTAACAACGGCAGAAGTTCGGCACAGCACTAAGCACGACTACACCAGTCGTGTTGCACGGCAAAAGCACGACAACGATTCAAACGTCGAGCTTTTGTTCAGAATCAAGTAACATATTTGATTTGATTTTTTGCAATAGAAACTCCACATAAAGTCAGCTTTAACTACTCGCAACCTATTGAGCCTAATTCATTTAGTGCGACGTCTGAATCAACGTTGATACAAATAGACTGTGTTAGATTCGGCTCGGCAGTATGCCTTCTAAAGCAGCAAAGAGTATTTTGCTTTGTTTCTCTACGTTGTTTCTTTGTACGCGACATGTAGTTTTCAAATGTTAATTTCAATGTCTGATAATTTTCATGTCACAATTTTCTACCAGTTGCACAATGCTTATGGTAGCATTTCTAACATTTCACCATTTTCACCCAACACTGCAAAATCTCTTAGCCTCTTTTAGCCTCTCCACACGGTGCGCCCTTTGCAAGGTGCACTCTTTTGCATGGAAAGTTTTCCGCCTTTTAAAAATGTCCCGACATGCCGTTTCCGCTATTTGCACTTGTCCCGTGCCTCCCTCGCCGCCCGCTGCGGTAGCTTTGCGCGTTTTTGTGATTCTACCGCTGATGTGAGCGCGCGCCGACAGGGCCTCACAAAACCCCGTGCACTGTTGCTATTCTGTGCTATTTACACGCAGAACGCGAAGAGGTGAGAGCTCCTTGGCTCAGTGTAATTTCTACAATTATTCTACGCACAACAGCTTTAATATTGAACAACGACTGACACCCGCTTAAGGTATGAATATAATGTAATTGAATATTTATTGCACATTCCTCCTTATATTATCAGGTGTTTGCTTAGCATAAAAATGTCTCAATGCTTCAAAGTTGTTTCGAAAGTATGGAGATATATTATTTTTGGAGCTTGTAAAAGCGGAGTAAATGTGTGGACTGTAAAATGCAAATATTTTGTTCGTAAATACTTCTTCTGTAGCTTCCCAGCTCGGGTATTTCAACACTGTAATGGTTTTTATTGTCATAACTTCAGTAATAGAACCGTTGAATTTTTCCATAGGATTTTCGTTTTAAGGTCTTGTACACCCTTATTGTTATGCTTTACGTTGGCGTTATGACCTTCGTAAAGAAAGCATTACACTGTTGATATTTTATTAACAATAATTTTTAGAACACTCGCAAACGTTCGTGTGCATGTACCACGATGATTATACAATTTACACGTGTCTCAGAGGTTGATTGACAAGCGTACAAATGATTGATGGTTGTCACAGCACTCTTCATAGAATATTTGGTAAAAAATAAGCTCCACTTTTACGCATAGTAGCGTATTATAGACGTATTTTCCATTTTGGCTTACCCCGAAACACTCTTGAAAAACTATTTTTAATTTATTACTTAGGACATTTTAGATCATTAAAAAAACAACATTAATAAAAAAGATAAACCAACCTCGATGAATTAACACATTCAAAACAACGACGCAACGACGTAGAATATTTACGATTTACGATGACTTGTCATTTAGAGACTTAAAAAGTAGTCTTCACGGTAGTTCTCGCAAAAGGGCTTTACTTTTAACCGAATATGCGAATTTACCCCCCAAAAATAATTATTAATAAACTGTGATTAGAGAAATCGCAAGAATGGGCCCGGCCTAGGCGAGGTCAGAAACCACTGCTGTCAGGGTAAACTGGCATATCATAATACTTGAAAGTGCTCTATATGATATAACAAACCCACCTCAGGGTAACTAATTATCTATTTTTATCGTTATTGCGTTGTTGTTCAAAAGATTTGCCCTGAAATCAATATGAAAAAAGGTTTGGCTATAGTATTGGTTTATTGTTATTAACTTTCGCTCCAAACAACGCCAAAAGAAAAGATGCTTTCAAAATTTGGAAAAAGAAAATTCCGTGCATATTTGGTACTTCCGGGTTTTTTCCTCTTTTCAAATTCACTTTTGTGTGGTCTCTGGGCTTCCTGGGTCTTTGTCCAAATAAAAATGGTGCATTATTTCCTTCCTTTAAAGAAACTTAATCTCTCATTTATTGTCAGATTGAATTCCCAAAACTCGAACTCAACACATTGTAAAGAATACTTCGTTAATAAAACCCAACTAGGCTTTCACTCTAATGAAAAGCCTCGAATGTTTTACCACAAGATTTAGCCCAGCAGATTTGGTGATCTAAACTGTCTATAGTAAGCTGCTTAATTTAGTATTACAAACTCTACCATAATTGTCGTAATTACACTAACTGAATAATCATCTTCTGGTTATTGCATCGATTGTAACGTATAAAAAGATTCCTCACTTTCGATATTTAACAGGCTTTTACTATGAATTAAAATAAAATCGTTTTCCATACTGTAAGATTCAACAAAGTTCCCTAATGTGCATATATTATAATCCTGCCGTAAATGTCCAACTGTAAAAAGACGACAGTTATCGGGGTAACGTTTTACACTTGTATAATTTGGCACAAGGCGATTAAAGGAGAATTAAACGCGGAACCAATAAACCTTTTTAACCTTTCTTTAGTGGCACTCGAGAAAGAATTGCCTCTCAAGGACATGCAAATAGAAAGAAGCGAACGCATCGAATTGAATACCATACCAAGTACAAGCCACCTGCTAACATTATCGCTAATGCTTGCAACTTTATTTGTCGATCACATTTTGTTACAAATTTGTTTGCGTCTGTTTGGTTCCAGATGAGCATGATAAGCTTTTGTTCGCCTTTTGGACTGCTCGATGCGCCAAATGTTTTTCCCGAGTGCCAAATTATTCACACATACTTCTAGACTTCTAAACTAATTATCGATCGCGTGTGGCTTATTCGTCATCCGTGAACTTCGTCAACAAAAACAAGGATTTTCTAGTGCGGTTAACCTTCAGTAATTTGTGAACAAACTTTAATTGTGGTGCTTACTTCAATTGGAGTTTTGTAAGCGACTCGGGTGATCGAGATCCAACAATAGGTGAACAACATTTTGTGTGTCAGCTCAATTTCCCAGTGGGTAGCAAGACCGCCCCTATTGTCCATATCAGCCAATGAATGGTCGTCTTTGCTAATTACAATACTGCGGAGAGCTCGACCCATTAGGGGATAGAAAAGCAAGTTAGACCCCATCTTCGCGTTTTTTTATCACATCCGTGTTCGGATACCTAGTGTCCCGCTGTGTTGGTTGAGGATCGAGAAGTAAATTGTGTGCCGTGCTCTTTTCACAGATGACCACCCCGTGTGAAGATAAAGCTGTGACGAGTCCCTCGCTCAACGCCGTGGATCATGTGTCGGTAAGTGTAGCTCGCTCCTTAATTCATCCACACTCTATATTTACGTTCGCTAATTCTCTACAAGACGTGCCCTAACTAGTCCACTCCTGTGCTGACGTATTTACACTTACTTTAAACGGTGGGTCTCACCGCACATTGACAGGAAGAGTAAACACGTTTATAATATTGTCAGCATCGAGCCACTTACTGGAAACTTCTTACCGCTCGATGGTATTTATTACTGAATCTAGAAGATCTTTAAGGACATTATTTATCTTGTGCTATCGAGTTTATTGCTGGTATTTAAGACTGTGGATAGCCTTGTTTACTTTTCCTGGTCTGCTAAAGTTTGTGATTGCAGAAGCTTATAGTAATCCTATTAGTATTATACGAAAGCCATTCGCACCACTCTGTGAAATAGCGTCCTTACTTATTGTAACCTGCACAGGAGTGAAAGCTTCTAGCGGGGATTATAAGATCTTTGTATACATTCTATGCTTTGTTGTTTTAATCTCGCAACTTTTGTGTGTTTCAAACTTCCCACGAGATGTGCCTTAACCTTAATTTTCTCGCGAATCATTTAAAAGCCTTAACGATAAGACTGTTAGCCTTGTGTCTTTAACTTTCTTTATCCTTTTAGGTAGTTTTAAAGTGTTTTTGCGTTAAGTGTTTTTACAATACGGACTCTGTGCTTGTTAGTGCTCCAATGTTAATGCTTTCAAACCAGATTTATTTGGATTTTAAGATCCAGTTTCCAGTCACAAGTTGGTTATTGTATTTGTATTTGCTCTCCGGGTGGCCTTCACAAAGGCGCAGATCTAATGACTTTCACTTAAGCTGCTAAGTTGCCCCAAGTCGTTTACGTATTTAATACCCACTACGTCAAATGACCCCCTTTTTCAACATTATATATCACTTTTTTATTACCTGTCTTCATTCTAAAAAAACTGTCTTATGAATAAACTGTCTGATTAAATAACATTTTTTTTGTCAACAATAACCACTCAACGTTTTCTACACTGGTAAAAAAACTTTTATTCTAACAGCGTCAGCGCTTCTATTTACTAGCTAAAGCCAAGTGCTTTTTCTAATGGTGAAATAAAATCTAACCGGGAACCCCACTTCTCCGTGATTGTATGTATGTGTATTAGGGTAAACTGTTTTCTAACTGGCGTGTAATTCCCCACAGACGCAGGGCGAGAGATGTGTTGGGTGCGAGGCGAAGATCGTGGATCGGTACCTTGTGAAAGTGAGTGGTCGAGCCTGGCACACCAAGTGTTTAAAGTGCTGTCTCTGCTCCGATGAACTTGGACGCGAGGCAACTTGCTACACGAAAGATGGGAAGATATACTGCAAAGCGGACTACGCAAGGTAAGGATAGATGAGCTTACTTTTTCCATATAACCCTAGCGAAGAATTAAATCCCCAATCCCCGACCTTAACCTTTGAGTTAAATTTTCATTTATTCTGTCAATTTTTCCAGAAAAAACTAATCAAAGCTTTTTATTCATTTTTCTGTCCTCTCCTGTGCGTCTCACTCTTTTCACAATTGTAGAAAAAATATTTATTTTTTAAGTGAATAGGGTGAGGTTGTGCAAGTTATCCTACTTACTTGGATTACTAGATATTCCTTAGAATCAACCAACCAGTCTCCAAGTCATATAAAAGTATATCTTTTCTTTTAATTTAAACGAAAAGTCTGTTTGAAATCCATGCAACATGCCCCCTTCTGTGATTTAATGGGCCAGAGAACCCACGGTTGTTAACGGTCTTAAGATGGTTAACCACGGTAATTGTCGTATATTTTATGTGTTCTCTTAGTGCTCGAATTGTATGTCTTTAAAGCTATAACGCCATTTTTGTTCAAAATTCTAAATAAGTTTCAGAAGCCTTTTGACCCAACAAAACATGTTATTGAATCGGAGTTAGATGTGGTCCATTGCTACGCAGTAAGAGAGAAGCATTATTTAAAAGAATTTTTTTTTCTTAAAGCCAATATAAGCCAACGGTTTTTTGCTTTTGCGATACGTCAAGAGAGCTTACCCCTATAATTGTTATTTCAATTTAACATGGGGGTATTGAAATAACGCATTAACTGTTTAAATATCTCATGTGTTATGATCTTTCATGTACATTATATTTAATAGTTTCTTTAGGAGCACCTTTTTAAGAATGCAAAATAAGTAGTGCCTTCGTATATTTTATAGCTGAGAAATGTCAATGTTTTTTATTGTAACAGTTAGTCTCGAAAAAAGCCTAAACCTAAGAAAGTGTTAACATAGTTAGGCCTCATTTTATCTCACTTTGCAATCCTCTTCGTAGTCGTAATTAAAAAGACTTTTTTTTTGTATACATCAAATGTAAAAACTCTTAAAACGCCTTGGAGATCTTGCGTCATATCACCTGAGTCGGATGTTACCTAGCAAATGTCCCACGCGCCCTATAAAGATCATTTCAAAGGCTGGTCTAGCTCCCAAAAAGCGTAATAATTACTCGAGAAAGGGATAAAGAACAAGTTTTAATTTGTATTCCTGTCTGTCCGACACATTCCTGTCTTGGAACGGACGTCTCCAAGATGCGAACAATCTCGTTGATTACTGTAATTGTGCGTAGACAATACAAGGCGACATTTCATGGTGATGCTTGGTGTAGAGCGCATCGAGACGGATGCGAGCTTCTCACACCTTCTACACGCTTGCCATAGCACTGGAAATGAATAAAAGAAAACCCCAGTGAAACGTGTTAAGAACTGCCAACCGGTCACCTCCACGGAACTGTAATAAATTACCAGTTAAATTATCATTTCAAAGTGAATATAGTTTGGCCCTTAAAACCTCGCATTAACTTCCACTAGATTTTTGTATTTTGGAACGTTTAAATGCAAGGTTCATATATTCTTGATAATATTTATAGAATCAAAAGGCCCAAACTGTCGCGATCTCGTACCAGAACAATGAATACAATACACCAAAAACTGGAAATCGACTCTGCCAAATTTTCGTCTTTAATAAGGCTTTAAACGTTTTTGGTGTATTCTAGATAATATTTAGACAACCTTATGAATTCAGCTAAAACTCCTATTTATTATCTTTAGACCCATTTTCTCTCTTTTTCTCTGTCAATGGAAGCCATATCAAAAGAGCGTTGAGCTATGACTAAGTTGTGCAATATTCATTTCTACTGACTTTAAAATGGGAAAAAAACACCAGTTGAGGTGTAAATGGACTGTTACTTTCAGTTCTGAATATTACATTATGGCAGGTGTCATTTTGCTCTAGCCTTTTCTAGCCTTTTCTAGCCTTTTCTAGACTTTTCTAGACTTTTCTAGCCTTTTCTTTCGTCACAGCTCGAACCCTCAGTAACTCCAACCTTAGTTCTCCTTCAAATTTACTGTTTAAACTATAATTTAACCCTCCCAGTAACTGAAACCCCTGACAAGTGAGCATCCCGCTAACTTAAAGAAATGCTCGTCTGTGTACAAGAATTTCTCTGTTTACCGATTACTCGAACCCTCTTAGAAAAGGTAAAAACACGAAATCAATCAATCAATGACACCAGGAAAACATACAGCGTTTTTCAAATAGAACGAATAATTCATTTAAAATCTTTTGATCCCCCGATTACTCAAACGCAATTTAAAAAATTAATGAAGTAAAATGTTAAAGTATAAACGCCCAACTGCTTTGGATTATTTTCCATTTTTTAGTTTGCTATTTTATCTTTACTGTCCCTTTGTTGTGCAAAACTCGAAAGTGTCGAAAATGGTCTGGGTCGAATATAAATTGGCGGCGTTATTTTTGTCTAATATTTTTATCAAGGGATTAATGTTATTTCTTGTCTTCATTCAACCATCGATATACAGACAAGATAAAGATAAGACATCTCGAAAAGGGATTTAACATTGTTTTCAACAGGCTTGTTAAGCAATCTGTTTCCCGCGACATCAGGAATCCTTCTCAAACTTTTTCATAGCAAACAAAGCATATCAAAACACTCCGGATGCCTTAACTTTGAGAACACGGTTTTTTGGCTTTTAACTAGGCCTAATAAAAAGCATTAAAAAGGTTGATAAAAGGGGTCTAACACGTTAAAGTTCGTCCCTTAGAACTCTTCTTTTGTCCGTAAAGGATTAACGTATGGAAGGGCCAATGTGTGGCGACTTCAATAGAACCATTTGCATTTCAACGAGGAATATTCCGTATAAAAGTGCTTTTTAACACTGCTTCCACTCTCAGACCTTTTTATCAAATCATTGGCTTACGTTTCAAGTCTTCCCTTCAGAGCTTCATTCTGAGCACTATGTCGAGTTTTTTCGAAAGATAAAGTAAAAAACACTACTTTCTGCTATCAATTAAAGCACTTCCAGTTTTTTTTGTTTTTATCTAAATGTTTGATCGCCGGCTGTTCTCGTTTATTGGTAATTTTATTAGGATTTTAATGTGGGCACTTATGTCCCTTTCTTTCATCATTCCATTCCATTTGAGTCCATTTAATTAAGATTTCAGTTTCTTTTTCCATCTCTTCTTAAGACTTATTTGGGTTAATTCATATTTCTCATTGTTTTTGTGTGTTTTTCCCTGCAAATCGTATGATGTATCGTAAAAGGTATGCTTTCCAATCTAATAAATGTTTGGAAAGTGTCAAGTAGGTTTTCAAGTATCATGTTTTGTTTATCTAGACGAGAATCATTGTTTCCTTTTCCATTTTTTACCTCCATTTTTACGCGAATGGTTTACCAGACATGTATTTAGTCAATAAACCTGGTCAATAAATCCTATTTGCGATGGAAACATTTTTTTGTACCCGACGATGTCCTCATTCCACAGTTTAAGGAGTTCTGTGTCTCCCAAAAGTGTTCTTATTAACCACTGTACTTTTTTCTAGCAATTTGTATTAATCACTGTACTTTTTTCCCCAAGCAATTTGTATTAATCACTGTACTTTTTACATGCAATTTGTATTAATCACTGTATTTTTTGCAGGCAATTTGGTACAAAATGTGCGCGTTGCGGTCGCAGTATTCACGCTAACGACTGGGTCCGTCGAGCCAAGAACTGTGTCTATCATCTCGCTTGCTTCGCTTGTGATAACTGCAAGAGGCAGCTCTCAACCGGCGAGGAATTTGCTCTAAAGGATGGTCATGTACTCTGCAAGCTCCATTACCTAGAGGCGTTGGACACTTCACCCGCGGAAAGAGATTACCAAGAAGGTACTAGCATCATAGTCACTCTCTTCTCCTGTTCACGACCCCTCCCTCCCAACCACACAACCCCTCCCCCAACCACATAATCTCTTCCCCAACCACACAACCCCTCCCCCAACCACACAACCCCTCCGCCAACCACACAACCCTCCCCCAACACACAACCCCTCCCCCAAACACACAACCCCTCCCCCAAACACACAACCCCTCCCCCAACCACACAACCCCTCCCCCAACCACACAACCCCTCCCCCAACCACACAACCCCTCCCCCAACCACACAACCCCTCCCCCAACACACAACCCCTCCCCCAAACACACAACCCCTCCCCCAAACACACAACCCCTCCCCCTACCACACAACCCCTCCCCCAACACACAACCCCTCCCCCAAACACACAACCCCTCCCCCAACTACACAACCTCTCCTCCCAATCACACGACCCCTTCCAACAAGATACCTCATCATCCCTTCTACTTCCTTCGTCTATTGCATTATTAAAGAGTATCTGTCAGCCGCTTTTAAGTCTGCCTGGTAAAACACAATGTGCAAGGAAGTTTTTATACCGTCTTCTAATGATCTCGTCTTCTCTTTCCCAGTATTCTCACCCGATGTTGATGGCGACGACTCTCCGAATAGCCTGAAGAGCGGCCGACACAAGGCGAAGCGGGTCCGAACCACGTTCACAGAAGACCAACTACAGATACTTCAAGCGAACTTTAACATCGACTCGAATCCCGACGGACAAGATCTCGAGAGAATAGCGCAACTTACGGGACTCAGCAAACGGGTCACGCAAGTATGGTTCCAGAACTCGAGAGCGCGCCAAAAGAAATACGGGACGCCGCTCTACAGCCCTGGTCAGCGGTCTGCGACGGCTGGGTACTAAGGAAGAACTAAACTAGGTAAAGAGTTTGTACTTTGAGTTCCGCCATTAATAGGAAAATATTACAACGACAAGAGCAAAAATAACATCGGCTGCCCCCTCTACTACAACATTAACACCAGTAGCAACAACGTGACAACAGAAGAGCAAATATCGTGGCATTTTCACTTGATATACTTTTTGCTTAAATTTTAATCGTTTGTTTTAATTTTTTTTTCGTTGTTTTGCAGGTTTGAATTCGTCATCAGCGGTACAATCTGCAATGTCATGCGCAATTCTCCGTTCTGCTTCAAGTGTCAAAATGGTGAAAGTCCTCCCCCGAGGGCCACCTCGATTAGAAGAAATAGTAGGGAAAAAGCATATTATATCTAAAAATGGATCCCATTTTAGCTTACAATTGAACACATAGTGTCTGACCACTTCCCTGTTTGGTCCTTTGCTCTGGAGGGTCTTTGTTAGCCGCCATTTTGTCATCCCAGCCAATCACCAAGTGTGTGAAAACATCGATTTCCACCTGCCATTTTGGAATTCCTTTTCAATATTTTCAATTAAATTTGGCCATTAAGGTGGCGCGCCGAGGTTGTTTTGGCTTAAACAGCTTTTACTAAGTTCCCTATATTAGACTCATTTTCGGCTCGATTTTCGTGAATTTTTCAGATTTTTTAATACATCTATGCTTTGTCAGATCCCGTAAGATTCACACTTGTTTGAAATCAAATTATATTTTTTCATGCAAGGTAAATGGAAGCAATTTTTTTATATTAAAATAAAAAAATCGAATTCTGGGCGATGATTTTTTTTTCTAAATTCACAGTAACACCTAACAATACTCAAGCTTGAAGCACAGGAATGTTTGGCTTAAAACTGACCTGTCAAACTTCGCGATTGATGAATCTTTATTTTACGCCAAAATTGTCCTCGCAATCTTTGAAAAAATAAATGCACTCTTGCCTACAAAGATCCATCCCCGAATTTACGCCCCCTGCTAAGTCCACACCCTAAGGCAACTTGTGTGAGAGGGGCAAGAGGACCAGTGTTGCACAAGAATAAATTCCAGATGGTCAATTCGAGAGTGTTTTTATTAAAATAATTTGAAAACGAAAGAATTTTTTTCTTTTTCAACATTTGAGCCCAAGCCGCGCCTCTTTTAAACTATTACCCGACGCTATGGCTAAAATAGGCCTTACCGAAAGTACTTGCTTAATGCAGTTGCATGTCGAGCCTGCGTTTATGAGAAACTAGAATCGAAAGTTGAGGATATGAATGCGCTTCAAACGAAGCCCACGCTAGTGTCACACATGGTAATCGACGATAGCTGCCTTGTTTGTTCCACATGTGACAAAGTTGCACGAGCGGAACTGAGATCCCCTCTCACACAAGTTGCCTTAGGGTGTGGACTTAGCAGGGGGCGTAAATTCGGGGATGGATCTTTGTAGGCAAGAGTGCATTTATTTTTTCAAAGATTGCGAGGACAATTTTGGCGTAAAATAAAGATTTATCAATCGCGAAGTTTGACAGGTCAGTTTTAAGCCAAACATTCGTGTGCTTCAAGCTGGAGTATTGTTAGGTGTTACTGTGAATTTAGAAAAAAAAAATCATCGCCCAGATTTCGATTTTTTTATTTTAATATAAAAAAATTGCTTCCATTTACCTTGCATGAAAAAATATAATTTGATTTCAAACAAGTGTGAATCTTGCGGGATCTGACAAAGCATAGATGTATTAATAAAATCTGAAAAATTCACGAAAATCGAGCCGAAAATGAGTCTAATATAGGGAACTTAGTAAAAGCTGTTTAAGCCAAAACAACCTCGGCGCGCCACCTTAAAGTATTAAAGTTTGTTCTCAGATTATTTCGAGATTCACATAATTTGTATTCAAATATCGATTGAAAAACTACAACCAAGGTTTTGCTGACTAAGTCTCCTTAAGAATAAACAACTACAAGTATATTTGGACCGTACTGACCTGTAACTATGTTGATGATGCTTTATATTTATGAAATTCAATAGAGAATGAGCTGTAAATAGTGAACAAATATTGATAGCTGTGGCTGGAGTATCGTCATGATCATATGACAATGTGTCACGTGGCCATAGTCAGGAAATATAGTTCACTAGTAAATACTATAAAAATATGTACAGAGAAAACAAAATTAAAGCAAAAATAAACAGTAACACATGCAATGTTTTGTCATTTATCCTTGCGGTTTTAGAAAAACGAGTGAAAAGCTAAATATACAGCCTTTTCAATACCCCCCTTCCCCCTTTTTTTTTACCCACACCATGTGCCCTGGTGCGAATACCTGCTTTTAACCAACAAAATAACTATATCATAAAAATGACGTCTGAATATCCCTGCCCCGGCTTTTTTCTTACCTACATTAACCCAAACGCCATTTTTTTTAATTTAGACTTTCTTTTTCATATTTACTGCATTTTTACATTTTTTTTTATCTCCCGATAGCTAGAATTCATTTCGATTCCCTATTTTATGTGACTTGAGAGATTTTGCCTTATTTGCAAAGCTGTCATCTATTTTACCCGTGAATGGGGGGGGGGGGGGGGGGGGGGGTGTGACTCTTCAGAAAAGTAGACGGGGGTGATCGTCCCACCATAGGATAAAACATTTCGACCAACTTCCATCCCTTAGGATATAACATTTCGACCAACTTCCATCCCTTAGGATATAACATCTCGACCAACTTACATCCCTTAGGGTATAACATCTCGACCAACTTCCATCCCTTAGGGTATAACATCTCGACCAACTTCCATCCCTTAGGGTATAACATCTCGACCAACTTCCATCCCTTAGGGTATAACATTTCGACAAACTTCCATCCCTCAGGGCCCACGTACCATTGTGCCAGTGGCAAGGTGCAAGCTTAGATCCTTCATAATTGGTTCACTATAATTAGATAATGTTTAGGGTTTGGGACATCATAGTGAAACATATTTGAATGACCTACATGTACAAGGGTTTGTGTTGCTAGCACAAAGGTACTTCGGCTTTGGGAACGAGATTGTCAGTGTAAGCGCCTTAGCTACGTGTAGACTACGTGCTGACTCGCGAAAATAAGCGCCTCGGCTATAAGGGAGCGGTCATTAATTACTGGGGGGGGGGATATGTAGGGGGGGCTACGTTTTTTGGGGCGCGGATTTAGGGGGATCACATTTTTTGGGCTGTTATTAAAGGGGGTCACATTTTTTTGGGCGTCGAATTTAAGTCTGGTTTGAATTTATTTTTTCCTACTAATTTTTCCTACAATTGTATATCTAGTTCCATATTGTTCAGGTACCAATCTTGTCTTTATATAAATAAATTTTGAGTAACCCTCTTATGACTGACAGACAAAGCTGCCCGTTCAAATCAGTTGAACAAAACCTGGGCTCAAATGTCTTTGTTAAAATTTTCGATGTGTGTGTGTGTGTGTGTGTGTGTGGGGGGGGGGGGTTTGCAATTTTTTCCGGTCTAAGGGGGGTCACGATTTTTTGGGCTTGGGTTTGAGGGGGGGGGGCAAAATTTTTTAGCCCAGGGTTTTGAAAAAATCCCCCCCCCACCAGTAATTGGCTGAGGGGGGTATGAATACTTATATCCTCAACCCCCACGGTGCTGATAAAATGCAATTAGCCATTAATGACCGCTCCCTAAGCGCCTATGCATGACAGCAAAAACAAATGTATAGGGAGAGTGCGAACTATGTAGAGTACAAACAACCAATGATTAATATATATAGAGAGAGAGAGTGTGAATTATGTAGAGTACAAACAGCCCATAGTGGTCAGCTCAGAATATTTACTTTTCTGGAAACACTTATTTGTTTTGACATTCGAGGCATCAAAACATTGAAACAACCAATCACAGATGAAATTGTAAGTTGACGTCATAACACTTGCTTGACCTAAGTAAAGAAACATGGCGGCCATACAGAGACGAGAATGAGAGCATAAAACAGTATCTTTCTGCTTTTTGGTAGGGTTTTAGACGTATCAAAACTTGAAAGACTTGTAGAAAAAGCCTTGGGTGCAAAGATGTAGTAAAATTCATATTTCGAGTGGCTATGTTCGGTGGGAAAGTCCAATTCGCTATAGTCAATAGATGACGGCGAGGGTGATGGCCATCACGATTGAATTACAGCTTGGAAGCGTAACTATACTGGAATTCGAAGGCACAACTAACGGTGACAAGCAGGCATGAGTTCTTGACCCTGGAGTTGACTACTTAGTACTGCAAATGGTTTTCGTTGCGTCCTCCGAAGCTCATAATGCATGCATAAGTACATACCTTACGGTGTGTTGTGTTTAGTCTCAATATGTTATATATGCAGCCCGTCCGAGTTTGTCGGTCCATCCTGAACATTTAGTATTCAAATTGCCTTGTGCAGGCGGTTTTAAAAGCTCAATGGGGGTCTAGAATTTTTCAAAGGTGGTTCAATTTGGGAAAACTATTACAATAGCTTTGTGCTTAAAAATGATTGGACCACAGAACCACACCTGGATCAGCCACTGCAGAAAATGACTTGACACATACAGTATTTCATATTTGTTTTAATGACTTAATAGTGGTATAAGCTAAAATCATCTCATCTCTTACACGCAAAAAGCATGTGGAACACAGAATATCAAATAAAACAAAAAGAAGTCACAGTTTGAATTTTTTTTTGCTTGGCTTGTACCAACCAGCCCATCTTGTGTATAACTCTTGAATTTAAATATTTGACAATGTCCCTAGAGCATGAATGGGCTATGACTTGATAGCCGAAAGGCTGAATGGGCTTCATTTATATGCCTTGAAGGTTAGAGGGATAATTGCCCAGGGGTGGGTTGGAAGGGGGGCAGTATTCAAAACATAATGGAATGGTCCAACAGAGCTCAACATTTCATACACCCAAAAAGGATGGACACTTGCCATCCCCAAAATAAACTGGCCTGTTGGTAAAATGTTCAATCCCAAAGATATGCAGTGGACACATGTTATGTTATAAATGGCATGAGCTTATCATTCTTCTCCTAAACAATTTTACTCCAACAGAATTCTAATGATTTGAATTCTTTCTGGTAGAAAATTTTCTGTCATGGGAGAAAAGTGGACACAATTTGTCCAATCATACAATTTTTACAATCAAGTACCATACATAAAAGTGATGTGAAATAATCATAGATCCCCTCTCATTCCAAAAGCCTATTGCACCTTTTGAATGCACAATATGCTGTCTTATATTATGTTTTAGTGCAAATTAAAAAACCCAGAAGTATAATACTGTGTTAGTTCTGGGGATTTAATACATAGAAACTTTTTAACCAACCTTCATCCATGTTCTTGGTTTATACTCGGATCATACTAGAAGTAGAAAACTTTCCCTCGCTAGAAAACATGTTATTATTATTAGAAACCTATTTTCAACAAGGGGTCCATGGACCAGGAGCAGGGCCGTGGCAGAGACTGGGGTGCAAATCTCCATTAATGTTGAAAGCCATATAATCTCAGACCATTTGTCCACCAAGCAGCGTTCTTCAAGCATTGTCTTTTAAATACGAAGGGGGTCCCCCCTATTTTCTTGACAGTGCTACAGAACTGAGGGGTCAATTTGTAACCATACTGTCAAAAAGTGTAATAGTCAATAACACATAGCTTGAACAAATAAAGCAAATATTTAAAAGAAAGATAGAAAGTTTATTCTTTATGATGGCCTTATTGCAGAGGAGCCAACAAACTACAGCCTCACATACTAATTTTATTTTATTTTTACTCAATTTAGCTATTTCGCCCCATGACAGGTAATCCGGAATCCGGAATCCATGAAAAAATGAGATATGGGATCCGGAATCCATGAAAAAATGAGATATGGAATCCGGAATCCATGAAAAAATGAGATATGGAATCCGGAATCCATGAAAAAATGAGATATGGAATCCGAAATCCATGCTGCTGGGATCCGGAATCCACGAGAAAAAATCCACATGGAATCCGGAATCCACACACTTGGATCCGGAATCCAGAACCCTATTGGAGAACCTGTCATGGGGCGAAGCTATTCAATAATAAATTTTGTCAGCGCTGTATAAGCTTTCTGGTTTTAAAATCAGCCAGAAAAAGCAAAAAAAAAAATGATAGCAATAAATACGGCTAGGCTAGCTATCAAACGAAGCAGTCCACTTGACAGTGAAGGGAAGGGTCCTTGTTTCCTATACTTATGTCGGTGATGTGCAGAGCTCAACACGAAATTGTTTAAAGAACCAAACGTCCCAGCAACTGGCGTCGCGTCCCATATATCGCCCCATGACAGGTTCTCCAATAGGGTTCTGGATTCCGGATTCCATGTGGGTTTTTTCTCGTGGATTCCGGATCCCAGCAGCATGGATTCCGGATTCCATATCTCATTTTTTCATGGATTCCGGATTCCATATCTCATTTTTTCATGGATTCCGGATTCCATATCTCATTTTTTTTCATGGATTCCGGATCCCATATCTCATTTTTTCATGGATCCCGGATTCCGGATTACCTGTCATGGGGCGACATATAGAGACATACCGATTTCTAAAGCTACATAACTCCTTATTCTCAGAATAATTTTTTTCTAAGCCCAGAAAAATTATTGTAGAGAGATCTTGGCAAATTTCTACATGTGTTTGGGTTCGAAATCGGTCAAACATAGCGCTGCAGAGCTCCCATTCCCTTCGAATAAATACTCACCATCTTCCATATTTTTACTCCATCGCTTCGAAGCTTTGCACGAGATATCTTAGAAAGATGACCTAACACACTGGCTGCTCTAAAATTGCAAAAACTCGACGGGAAAAAGCTTTTAAAGCGAAAAATATATCTTTCCGGCGGTAAAAGGCGAGGGGCTTGAATGATGACGTCATAATCCATTTAGGCCGCCGTATTTGTGTTTCCAGAAAAGGAAATATTCTGAGCTGGTGGGGGCCATAACGGCAAGGAAAGACCATTTCTTTTCCACCATCAGGATACCTGTGGTATCGTGACGGTCTCCCTGTGTAGGATAATCAACTTCCGGTTTCTATGTTGTGGTGCAACTTTTGTCCTAAAGATGATGCAAAACTGTGAAATGAAAACCTCAGCGAAAATGCTATATAATAGAAAGGTGTTATCAAACGTTGTTAAAGATTCGACTGTGGCTTCGTGCGCTACGGAACCGAGAAATTTTTACGTACCGAAAATCAGAGAGGCAAAATTCTTGGTAAAGTTTATACCTTCGCTGCAAAATGGCGGGAGAAAACGAGATGGATATTGTTTTTATCTTGGGACCAAAAAGATGTGTCCAGCGATCTTATAACCATTTAAAGGCAGATTTTGCCAAAGTTTTCCACCATGCCAGGATAGCTACAATCCGATTTACCAATCGCTTCGAGAGTTCTTTGAATCGTATGGCGTTTTTCTGTCAAACTTCTATGTTTCGAAGCTCAGATATTTTGGTAATGGAACCCAGAGAAACTTGTAGCAGTGCCGTCGAGACACAGGGAAACCCTATACATCGAGCGGCTTTGCTAGATTACCGCGAAAAGGCTGTGAAACTGTGCTTCTATATCGGTACGATCTCATTTTACCATTTTCTATATTTTTTAAATATTGGGTGCACAGCCATCCCGTACTGGTCGGGTGGGGGGGGGGGGGGGGGCACATACTTACAGTGCCCTACCCCCTGCTATAGCCCTGCCTTGAAAAATTTCCTCGCCTAAATGTGTTCCACTTTATAGACTTTGATAACTAGTACATTGGTAGGAAAGTAATGAATACTGTCTGCTTTGAATAGTTTTTGCTAAATACTATTATTTATTGAAAAATGAAAGGAAATGAAAAGAACAACCCACCACTCAACATTTTACATTTAAAGCTTGTTTTGATATGGTATTCTGGGCTAAATTGTACTCCTTGCACGTTGTAAAAACCACTTTGTCAAGAGATAACAGAGATTTGGAAATATGCACCCCCTGCCCCACCTGGTGTTCCCAGGATTGGCCGAGGGGGTTGTGCAGTCATATATATCATTTGAAAAAAGAATAGTGTATGAAGATCCCTTAATAAGAAATAGGCCGCTTTTTGGCCACCATGAGGGGGTGCACACACTTTTTGCACCCCGCCTGTTATACATGGAAAATTAAATAAGCACCACAGTGCTTATATAAGTAATAATGCTGGAAAACCAATTTGGTTTCCCCTTAACCCTCAAACTAAAATTTTATGTTTCTACCTATAGGTGACATGCTTCCCTTCATAGAAGACTTTTCTCAAGAGAGGTTAACAAACAATGAAACTTTGACAAATGAACAGTTGAATAAGATAAAAGCCAACAACAAAACCAGTTCTGACAAGGATAAATCAGAAATGGAGAGAAAGCTAGAAGATCTGCTTGAAGTTGACCCACTGATTTCATGCCACATGTTAGCTGCGAAGGGCGTGGTCTTATATGCCATCGAGAAGGACCATGCTACCCCAATTCAAAGGGATACATTTAATGCTATGGTGTATGCAACAGGGGGACAATACTTACAAGTGCCAAGGGCTGCGAGTATCCCTAAGGTATTTATTTTAATTTTAATGAGATTCATTGCATAATGTAAAACGAAATTTAGATTTAGTATTTTTTGGTAGTAGATGAACCTTTCTTGAGATATGATTGTTGCCATAGATTATGAAAAAGTAGCAATTTCGCCCAAATTGGGCAATTTCCGACAAATCAAAAGTCTTACTGAGTGGAGGTTATGTTATTCCTGATGTGTGAACCATTTTTCCTCTTTAAAAATGTAAAGGCTGGAGTTTTGTTTAAATATAGATAACCCTCTCTCGGATTTTGATGGTTTTTTTGTACCTCACTATCTTTTTTTACAGGTTATCAAGAAGTGCATTGTGGAGGAGTTGTTTCTAGATATTTTTGTCCCCCACTGCAGGGATTTTTTATGTGAGCAGTGGTACAGCTGGGGTAGAAAGAGAACCAGAATTCCACAAACAATGGATGAACTGACAGAAAATGTGCACAACAACTTGCTTACAAATGGTGCTATAGCCAAAGAAGTTCTACATAAAGGAGAAGTCACTGAAATTTCAAAAAAAATAGCTTCACTATCCACCCTTATTTTAGCAAGAAAACTAACACACAACACAACAACAGATACTGAATGGTTGAATATTGCAGATGAAGTTATTCCAGGTTATGTAACAGAAAAAAAGCAAGCAGTGTCTGAGGTGACATTGTCTGGGTTAAAGCCTATATCCAAGAATCAGGCATCTAGGTTGTTGGTGAGAGCACTTAAGAGAAGGACAGATGCAGTTCAACTAAGGCGGGAATCTAATCAGGAAACTGGTTCTTGTTCACCAAAGCTAGACTTAAATAATAATGGTTCAAATGTATCACATGTCAAAGTGAGAGACAGCTTTGGAGAATACCATGACATTGATCCATGTTCTCAGGTAATCATAAGGGGGGAAGACACTGATCTGAAGGAAAAGTTCGGGGGCATTAATATGCTTGGTATAAATTCAAAGATATTGGCCCAGGTAGATGACGTACCAATGAATAGATGTGTATGTATAATAGGTTAGTAACATAATGAGAAGTATGTTGTTTTAATGAAAGCACCAAAATTAGTCAAAGTATTAAAAAACTGTTTATTAAAGTCTATATTTATTTACAAAACGTCCACACTAGAAAAATTATCACCCAATATCTTGGCCAGTTCTGTTTGCTGGTTGGTCTCTATTGGCTCTGACTGGTGCTAACCTCACTGCCTCATCAATTCTGTTTTTGTGGAATTGGAAAGCTGGTGTGATCCATGCTGCACATGAGCACTGCATTCCTGTGAAGGATAGACATGGTCTTATTGATCTGGTTATCACATGTGCTGAACCAAACAAAGCTCTTTTTGAGCTCCTGGACCATAAAACCATGGAAAAAAATTCAAGGTTCCATTAGTTCTAGTGTGTGCATGCTAGCCCACCGATGAGTGCACATATAGCAATGAGGCTGTATCATAAAGTATCTCATATTTAGGAGAGGTTTCAAGGGAGATCATTATATTTGTCTGGTGTGTGGTATAGCTATGCTGGTTTTCAGACAAACATAATACTTGGGAGCTTAAAGCAGAAACATTTGGATTGATTCCAGTGCTGTCACAGATTGTAACCCCAATCAAACAGAGACTTATTGCCAAGCATGTTAGGCAATTATTGCTCAGGGTGTTTGTACACCCACATAACAATGACACAACATCCCATAAACAACAACAAACAAACATCACAGCTAATACCAAAATAAATCAGAAATACGACTTTCAAAGAGAGCACAAGAAACAATTTTTCCATATTAATTGACTTTTCTTGATAAAAAAAAAAAAAACACTTCGAAGCTATATGATATTTCAAAACTAAAAACCTGAAAAAATATGGGGTTGCCATTGAAATGTTAACAGGCAAAATAGTGTGTGATACCTGGGAGGTACCCATGCCTAAATAGGCCTTTGTATCTCATTTGCTGAACAGCTGGGGTAGTTCCCGGAAAGTCAGAATTGGAATTATCGGTAGATAAATTTATCTGACTTAGAGACCAGCGTCTGTACTTACAAAAGCATTGTACCCACTTATCGATTGTCATTGAGCACACTCCTCATCTGAAGTTTCGCTTAAAATCAACAGTTGCTGGTTATTGTTGCAGGTTTCAATAAACTGCAAACTCTGACCAACATTCTTTAACTGCTAAATCGCCTTCTAGTTTCCGTTATTCAAAATCCTTGAAGAGTTTTTTTATTAGCCAGCACTAAAATGGTTTCTTAATCAGGCCCCCTTTCCGTAAGTGGTTAAACAGCATCCTTGGTTTGAATGACGGAGGCCAGAAAGCTTTTTAGCAGTTGGATATTGTTAAATGAGACTTCACCAAATATTGAAAAAGGCAGTAGAGCATAAGGCGAAAAGCCGACTAATAACCCAAGCAAGAAAGACGTTTCACAAAAGACTAGTTAACTCTGTGAAAGCAGTTTTGTTTACAAAACGTTAGAAGGCCTTTCACGCATTGGCATTATCTGCCCGTGTTTTTAGCGCGGAAATTGCTTCTAGGCCTGAGTTGGTAATTTTCAAATTACTGTTAGCCTCTTACTGTAAGAAAACAAAATGACCAAGCTTGCCAATATTCTACGTTAAAAGATCACGTCCAACGTTTAAACCCTCGACTTTGCCACCGAGAGGCATAAAGTAAATGGGGGATAAAGCCCAGAAAAAAAAAATCTAATTGGGTTTCTTTGCATAATAAGCCACGTACACAGCATATGTAATTTCCCGTGTTTGATGGTTTCAGTCTTCTTCGTCTTACAGGGCCGAAGCTAGCATGGGGGCAGTGGGACAGCTTCCACCTGGAATCTTTCAAAAGATTATGGAAAAAAGCGTCTGCCCCCAAAGCAAATAGAAGAAATATCTAAGGATTGTTTGGCTTCGTTTTTTGGCCTTCGTTTTTTTTTCTTCACATAATTTTAAATATATATAATAAATTCACAGAGGGAAATCAATTAATCAACAGGGATCTTTTTCAATTGCTTTTCATAAATTATATGCTACAAAAACTTCTACAGCTCGGCAAGGAGAACAAAATATTCCTGGGATTGAAACGAAACAAAGATCGGGCCATTCTGAAGAGATCTGAAAACAACAATCAAAAACTTTTATATTTTTAATCGGAAAAACCATTATAGGAATAAAGCCAATATTCTAAAATTAGTATGGATCAACTTTAAAAAAAAATTAATATGTTATTTACCACATCGACCAGCAGTAGGTCTATTTGCTTAATTCTAACGGAACAAACAGAGGACTGATTTTTATTAGAAGTACAGGCTGGATGTTATGCCCCGTGCAAACTGGCGAATTTTCGCTTGACTGACTATAGGACAAAGAAAAAATGGGAAATGAACTTTCTGACATTTCTTTGTCTTGTAGTCAGCCGAGCAAGAATTTGCCAGCAATGCTGGCCGGTGCTGGCGCAGTTTGCACAGGGCTTAATGAAAAAACAAGAAATGGTAAATATCCAGTAGCGCATATATTATCCCGACTAAAGCAATAACTGATAAGCACTTAGTCAAATTGTCAAGCCCCAGAAACATTGAATGAATGGTCTACAATGTGAGCAGCTGTACTTTTCGAGAGCTAATTGCTTGGCATACTGTATACAAATTATGACTGCGTAAGTGCGTTTAAGGCAACGTATTCAGATGTTAGCGAAATAACGGAGTCGATAGCTCGGTAAACGAAAGTTCAGGGTACAAACATCGATACTCACAGAACTCGATTAGTTTACGTCTGCGTGCAAAAGCTTTATGGGTTATTGAGAAGGATTGTTTTATCTGTCAAAAATTAGTGTGATAGCATTTAAGAATATTTTGGACATTTGAATTTTTGAAATGCAAGACTTTAATGGCAGGCTACTCTGAAGCCAACTTCTTGACGTTGAAAAGTGACAACTTGTGGGACATTAACAGAGGTTTTCCAAGGTTTAAAACATGGACAAAAAGTTTGGTCCAAGAGCCTGAGATGTAAACGTGCTGGTTGATGTGATGATAATTTGAAAATCCCAAAACGCACAATTGCAATAGTAGCTTTCAATCACTCACAACTCGGTGATTTTCCAAAAAGAAAAGTTATTTGTCAAGTTCTGGTACTATACAACAGAAATCCTTCATTGGGTTGCAAACGATAACTCACCTTTAACTATCTGTTTTTATTGCTGACAATCTTTAATTTGAGACACACTACATTACTACAGACAGATAGAAGCAGATCATTGAAGGAATCAAACTCATGGCTTAACTTGGATTTTGGCTAGCTTAGAAGCTATCGCATCGTGCCGTGCTTGGATCACTATCAAGAAGGAAGGAAGAAAAACTCAGGACAGCCTCTCTAATGGCAAACGAGACGTTCAACCCGTACGCTACATTTTTTCTTAGTGTAGATGTCTGGTTTTGGGTGGTTCACGGTATTATAACAATAATCACGGTTCTTGGAAACGCACTTGTTGTCTATATCCTATGTAGCAGAAAAAACCTGCTGAACCAAGAATCTCCGAACGGGCGGATCATTCTCTCTCTGGGAATCGCTGATCTCTTAGTGGGCGTGTTTAATTGGCCAGCTTTTCTGACGTGTATTTATGGAACTTCGTGTGGGAAAACCGTTTGGGCTTTCATCACGTTTTTCGTCAATGTCACCACGAATTTATCGGTGACAAACCTCTGCTTATTGACGCTTGATCGATACATCGCGGTTGTTCACCCGTTTTCTCATATCCCGTTTACGCGCCAAACTAACATAGTAATCGCGCTGTTTTGGTTTATTCCATTTCTGACAGAAATACCCCATCTTTTTGAACTTTTAAACGTAATAGTGATATCAACATTAGCATATCGCTTAAGCTACATTATAATCTTTACCATCCTTCCAAATATTTTCATGTGTTATGCGTACACAAAAATAGGTCTTGTTTTGTTCAAACACCATAAGCAAATCAATGCACAACATTCTGTCAACGCTAGAGACGGTGGGGAGAACTCCATGAGCAATACGTTAAAAACAGGCGAGTCTGCGGCGGGCAAGGAAAAACGTCAAGAAAGACGTCGACATAAAGACATAGCGGCAGTCGGAATGGTAGTGGCGATATTTCTAGTTTGTAACTCTATCTATCTGTACTGGCTAGGTTGTAATTATATCGTGAGCTCGTGCGTTGGGTCGAACGGAGTGACAATCGCTGCTGCATTGACAAGTTTTCTGAACTCGGCGCCGAATTTCTTTGTCTATGCCATCATGAAATCCGACTTCCGAAAAGAGCTCAAGAAAATGTTCAAGTTTTTTAAATGATTACACTCTCAATAACACTATAGATGGCATATTTGTAGTATTTCAGATCAGTTTTCTAAACTCTGCGCCGAACTTGTTTGTCTATGCCATTGTGAAATCTTACTTCCTAATAGACCTCAAGAAAATGTAAATAAAGTTTTTGAAATAGTTAGATCGGTATGTTTGTATTGTTTCAGATCAGTTTTCTAAACTCTGCACCGAACTTGTTTGTCTATGCCATTATGAAATCGGACCCCGAAAAGAGCTCAAGAAAATGTTTTGGTATAGCTTTTTAACACTATAGTCGTGGTGTTTGCAGTGTTATTTGGACCAAACATCATTGATGCAAGAATAACAAAGGGAGTAGCAAGTACAGAAGAAAAAACAAATTTAATAACGCTGTAACAAGTAACTTGGTATAATATAAAGACGAGTCATACATTTCTGAGAAAGTAGAGCGTCTCTCAACCTGGTTTTCCAGTGGTAGGTCTTGCCGGATAGCAGGCTTACGGAGACAAGCTGGAAATCTAGCCTATATTTTTACAATAATCGTTATCTTTCACGTTTTTTTTTTCTTGTTCTATAGTAAAGACTCCATGGCAATAGCAGTGAGAAAGAAAGGCTAAAAATTCAAAAAACGAAGCGAATATTCTAGAAGGGATGCCAGAATTTGTTCTTGTTGATAATATTATCTTCCGTAATGGTTATTTGAAGAAAATGGATAGTTGTGAAATGTTTAAAGCGGGAAGCGTTTGAGATTGCTATCATTATAAAGAAGAAACGCTAATTGCGGAAGCCTTCATTTCTGAAATTCACTTTTTATGCAAATGGCGATAAAGTTTGTACAACCGTGTATGTAAGAGATGTAAGAGCAGGTGATCCCACAAGGGCTTGTTTGAGATACGACAGAAAATGGGGCGAGACACATTAGGTGGGAGTCACTTAACTAAGGATGCTAACATGCTAAACCGTTTGGTTCGTGAAAAAAAAAATAAGAATTAAGTTTACTGGCTTCCAGAACTACACTTTGGTGAACAAGATACAGTAAATCATGCTCCAATATATGTGCGTTATGCTCGCAATTGAAATTAGATATTAAAAAGCCAATATCGTTATTAAAAAATTTCTATAAATTTCACTGCTTATTATCAAGTTACCTAGCTGAAGTATTAGGGTCCTAAATAGGCTACTTGTATAGAGAAATTAGGTGGCTCATTTGCGTGGTAAATTTGCGCGCACTCCGGCTTTTGGATACAAAATAACATCGACAAAAAGAACTTATTCAGCGCTTACAAATTGGTCAGAAAGTTTTTTTGTCAGAAAAAGCTTATTCGGTTGAAGGATTATATTTGTTGCTTTTGGATACAAAATAACATCGACAAAAAGAACTTATTCAGCGCTTACAAATTGGTCAGAAAGTTTTTTGTCAGAAAAAGCTTATTCGGTTGAAGGATTCTATTTGTTGCTTTTGGATACAAAATAACATCGACAAAAAGAACTAATTCAGCGCTTACAAATTGGTCAGAAAGTTTTTTTTGTCAGAAAAAGCTTATTCGGTTGAAGGATTCTATTTGTTGCCGCTCTCTGACGTGACGGCCGCAGCCATTTCTGTGTTTATCATGGATTGAGTTTGCCTCTCAAAGACATGTGATTTTGTCTTTGTGCAAGTCGGCTATTATCCATTACACTGGCACTATACTTGCTTGGTTGGCCTATAGCATTATATAGGCCTGTACCTAGGATTTACAGGGGGGGTTGTGTGTGTGTGTGTGGGGGGGGGGGGGGGGATGGGGGGGGCAGTAATAGGTGTCATAGACGATCCTTGGGTGTCTACAAAACGAAGACATAAAACCTAGTAGCTAAAACCTGTGACCCCAAAAGCTACGACCCCCCCCCCCCAAAAAAAAAATGCAGTTATTATTTAGTCTACTTTGTCTCCCAAATGGCTACACAGCGCGAAAGTTTCATATGGAATCAGTGATCCTAATGAGGTAATTCAGCAAATTCTGTTGTGCTTTTCATGAAAGAAATATTCTCATTTGCGCGCGCCAATGAACAAACCATTTTTAATCGTCGTTATTTGTCCCATTGAAAATTGTAGTTGCACTTATTTTTCAGACATGCTCTTTTGCCCGAAAAATGATCCCGAAAACTCTCCCGGTAACCAGACCCGGTAATTACAGGTAATTTAGAGAAACGCTCTCGCCATACCCTGGTTCCAGAGACTCGAACGTCTCAACCTCGCTGGCCACTAAATAGAGAGACGTTAGAGGCTCTGGAACCAGGGTATGGCGAGAGCGTTTATCAAACCAAAGCTTTAGCGTAGCGTGCCGATACGGGTTTCCGACAAGTAAATTATAATTTCCAAAGTTTATGAATAGATTGGCTAAATAGTTATTGAAATCCTAGTTTTGTCGATGTCTGTAGACAACTTGCACCCTAAACATTGCTGTGGCATCGGCATTTTTCGAAAGAAAGACAAAAAAAAGTACATAAAGTCTCATTTTGTAGAAAAACTTCTAATAATTTCGCAAAGCTGTTTATATTTTTTAGGCGCACTGTGACAGCTAAATGTCAAATCATTGACAGAGATGAAACCTGATTGGTTGGTAGGAAAACCGATAAAATGATGTTAGCCTTGATTGCCCCACTTTTTACCGGGCATTGGAATGGTTTTCCCTGTGATGAAAACTTTCTACAACTTCACAACTAGACACAACTAGAACATGAAGCTTTTTGCCGTAAGTTAGCGGGCAATTAAGTTTTTTGAAGAAACACCCAAAAAGTTTACTGGGTGACATTCCGGGTTTCTGAGTTTTCCGGCGTTTTAAGAAACGACCACCTGGAAACACAAGTAGTGCTTTTCCCTATTTCCCAATTAAAAAAAAATTGAACTAACTAATTGTCTCATAAGGATCACTGATTCCACATGAAACTTCCACGCTGTGTAGCCATTTTGAAAAACAAGGGAGGCTAAATAATAACGGCAATATTTTGGGGTCGTTGCTTTTGGGGTCGTAGCTTTTGGGGTCACAGGTTTTAGGTTTTAGGTCTTCGTTTTGTGGAAACCCGACGATCCTTCAATATGAAATGACCTACATTTGGCGACAAAAGCGGCAGCGCACGCATTCTACCCACTGGGTCCACACCTCTATTCTCAAAATGATAAAGGCATAATTTATCTAGCTACAGCAGGCATGCTTTGATGTTCCCATCCCATTTTGTAGGCAGAATCACAAGAAAATAACAACGTATACATAACCCAACATAATTGTCGCCTAAAATTCAATTATAGTTTTTAATTCAATTTTTGGGAGCAGAGTTCATCACCGTAACGACCATCACATCAGACATAGGCTTTAATTGGCTTAATAGAGCCATAGCTGTGGTATGGGGTGGGGCCAGTAGCATCATTCATGATTTGCAAAAGTTATGATGATGTAGGGGCATCTCTGTTAACTCTCCATCAGCATCTATATTACCTTAGTCATAATAATAATAAAACAGTGTGGTATTGGCCTCATATTCAATCCTTGTTCCAATATTCCATATACACCTCATTCAAAAAGCGTTGCAAATAACCAACATGGAACTCAATATATTTCTACAAAATTATCCATTGAAGGTAATCAGTGGATGGTTCTCTGGCATGGCTGAAGTTTATCTATTTGTTATTATTATGAATAACTAGTACCTATAAGCATCTTTGGGTTGTAGAACTTTGCACAAGACAAAGTGTTTGGAAATAGGTATAAACATGTTTCGGGTACCCCCTATTATTATAATAATACAAAATGAACAAATTATTGTCTGCATACAGTACCTGCCCAATTGAATGATCCTAGCCTAGCTGAGCATTTCGGGCAGCAGATCTGATTCAAATGACAAAACAAAGGGCTTAGTATTTTAAAACAAATATAACTGCATACATGTACCTGTGAAATGCTTCATTTGTCACCCTGAGGACTTATTCAATTACCGTATATGAGAGGGAGCCCTAAGAGCAGGGCTGTTACTTTCTAACAGGGCACTTTTTTTTAAATTCAGACTTAAAGCCGCATTGTCACCATATTAATTAAGGTGGTCGGACGGAAACTTCAACCGTCAAAAGACAAAAGAATCTATTAGAATCCGATATATTAAACAGGCCATCCGCTCTAAATTATCAGTCACATCCTCAAAGAAACTTCCAATAGACACAATGCTTTCAATATTTTGAAATGATCTTCACGTTTTCCGTTAAAAATCATCGAAGATTGTTAGGTAATCGACCGGAAGTTAACTGGTGACAATGCGGCTTTAACAGATTTATATGAAACTGAGTTGTCATTATTTTAAAAATATACATGAAATTCATGCCAAATCATAAAACAGCAAGAAATAAAACTATTTACGTTGATAGTGAAAACAGAAATTTGGCACTTATTTGAAGAGCTGGTGCCTTTTTGTATGTTGTGCCTTCGCACTTATTGGAAGCTGGGTGCTAAACTAGCATTCTATTTAAAATAAGGCTGTACTGCCTCAATTGGATAAGGAAATAAGTAATCAGCAATACCTTCCCCGCAACTGTGCCTTGAAGTCCACTAAGCATCCATTCTACTGGTTCTATGAAGAGAGATGTGCACAAGGGCATGGATGTATTGAGGTGTGTTTGATCTTTCTTTTGCCAATTGAAGGGCATACTTCCGGTCTCATGCTCAACTGTGCTTCCAGAATTGAACAGAGTCACCCTAAATCAAGATAGTGAGAATTATTAGTGGAAGCCAATACCCTGTGTGTTGTTTATTTTAAAAGATGGTAAAGATGTTAAAAATTAACATTACTACAATTATTAATATTCTGCTCATTAGTGTTTGTAGTGTCCCAGCTACCTGTGTTATGACCGGGCTACCTGTGTTATGACTGGGCTACCTGTGTAAGGAGTATATTATAGGGTTTGTATATTGTAAAGCAGATGGTCAAGACATGTAATAAAGAGTTGTGTTTACAAATGCTATTGTGTTGAAAGAAACAAGCGACTTACTTTTTTGTAAAAGAAAGTCTAAATTTGATTTCATTGTGCAATAATAGCATAGACTAATTTCTTTTTGAGTTAGGAATTAGAATAAGAGAGATTAAGGTTTATGACTCAGAAATCCTTGTTTAAAGAGTCTAGGAAATTCTCAAAACTTGGAATACTTAATAATTAGTAGGGGCATGGGTAAAATGGCTATAGCAGGGATGTGCCACCACAATATTCTCAAAAATGAAAAAGTAACAATCAGTAAGGCCATAGCTAAACAAGCTTGCACACAGGGGGTGCGCAGGGTGCATGTGCACCCCCCTTGGCAGCCAAAAAGTCGGTCATTTCTTATAAAGGAATCTCCAAATACTATGTTTTTTCCATATAATACCCATGATTGCACACCTCCCATTTCAGCCAATCCAGGGTACGCACCTGCGAAATATTAGTGACCTAAAGATTTACGACGATGGAGAGTTGAGGAAGGGTCACACGCAAGACTTCAATGCGGGCTACCACATTTTTCTTTTAGTGGGTAGAGAAATACAATGTGTGCATCGTCACCCCTCCCAGGTCGTGAATCTTAAGTCCCCTATTTCATGGCCTGCTACAGCTCTGGTTATATCAAGGATGGATACAATACAAAACAAATGGAAGACAATCAAAAAGCTGCTGAGAGCAACAATAGCTGAGCAAGGCCTCATTTGTATTCAAAATACCTGCATTTTTTGCATTTATAAATATTTTGGCTTCTTTCCATTGGGGATTTAAATTCCTGAATAAATTTTGCTAGAATATCAGTTCTTGAATGACAACCATCTGTACAAAAAAAAAAAGCAACAAATTAGTTTTTAAGCCTTATCTTTCAAACACAGTTATGATTTGTGTAAGTATTTACTACTGTAACATGTAGGATATTCAAAGCACTGCAGCAAGGAAGACCTCTGTACCCCCAAAAATTATAATTTGAAAAAAAAAAACATAGGGATAATTAAATGCAGTTGCCATCTATACCCGCGATTTTGGCGCATAGATGTTGTGGTTTGAATGCTTCTTGGTTTGAAATTGTTAAAACTGGTTTGAATTTTTAAAACTGGTTTGAATTTTTCAAACTGGTTTGAAAAATTTCACACTAGTTTGAAAGATTCATAGTACCTTAGGGTTAGGTTTAGGGACAAGGTTGGGTATGGCTTTATATTCATAGTACCTTGGGGTTAGGTTTAGGGACAAGGTTGGTTACGGCTTTATATTCATAGTACTTTGGGGTTAGGTTTAGGGAGAAGGTTGGGACCGTTTTATATTCATAGTATCTTGGGGTTAGGTTTAGGGACAAGGTTGGGTATGGCTTTATATTCTAACTACAGTCTATTGTTAGGTAGTTGGTTAAAAAAATGATGAGTGTTTTAACCAGAAGGCAGTTTATTGACAGTTATGATTGACATTGTTTACATGAATATGTGAACGATACCTTGTGATCATAATCAAATGCAACATTTGTTGCATTACAAGCATTTAGTCTAGTTGGGGCAATAAGCCCTTTAATGATACCAAACTGTGTTACCACTTTTACATAATTACTTGTGGAATCAATCTCTGTAATTTTGCCAATGAGCATATTAGGATGTAATTTACTGACTTTGTCAGACTTATGTATTTGAATAGCAACAATCTCATATACATTAAATTTGAATTTCTTTGCTTTCTGTGTTTGTTTTTTCATTTTTTTCATTATATGTTTTCTGTGATTCACAGATTTTTTGACGCTTACATTTCCTTCCCTCATTGTCAAAATGTTCTTCAAGTGGTACTTTTGGGTTGTCTTCTAGTTGTTCTTCTTGTTCAAGTGGTACTGTTGGGATGTCTTCTAGTTGTTCTTCTTCTTCAAGTGGTACTGTTGGGTTGTCTTCTAGTTGTTCTTCCTGTTCAAGTGGTACTGTTGGGTTGTCTTCTAGTTGTTCTTCTTGTTCAAGTGGTACTGTTGGGTTGTCTTCTAGTTGTTCTTCTTGAACCTCTTGTCCATCTTGTTCAATTCTGATGACCTCACGGTGGGCTTTAAACCCAAAGACAGCTTCGTACGGTGAACATTTAATAGCTCTATGATACGTTATGTTCATAGTATATGAGGCTTCCATTGTTGCTTTGCACCATTCACCAACACTTTTTTGCTTTGAGATTAGTATTGCTCGCATGTCCTCCTTCCATGTGCGGTTGCTTCTTTCTACAAGGCCTTGAGTAGTTGGTGTCCTTGGAGATTCATGGCAAATTTCTATGTTGTTTTCTTCACAGAAGGAATCCGGCATGGCATTTGAAAACTCAGTACCGTTATCACAAAATATTTTCTTTGGAAAACCAAATGAGTAGCAGTAGTTTTTAAGACCTTGTAAGACTTCAACTGCATTCTTTCCCTTCAATGGCCAACAAGTTACGTACTTTGAATGGTGATCGATAATGTTTAGCACCCATTGATGGCGCTTACTGCATTTGCACGGCGTGTTACGGAAATCCATTAGATCTAACTCGATTAAAGAGAGAAATGTTGGCGCTTGAAATGGTTTAGTAACCTCTTTAACACGACTTGTTATGGGTTTTTGTTTGGCGTGATATTTGCACAACTGTACGAACACATTGATCACTTTCTGTGTGACTTCTGCAAAGTTATCTTGGATCCATTTTTCAGTTTTTTGTCGTCCTCTGTGAGCCACTCTTTGGTGTGCAAATGACAGATTTTGATGTAGTTGGCTTCGACATAGAAATGGCTTTCCTCCACTTGAAACTACTTTGTTTTTGGCATTTAGGGTCCATTTCTTTCTTTTTATAGCTTCGATTTTGGTCTTCGTCATTTGGTTGCTTATTCTACGTTCGTTGCCTTTTGCTTTTTCTTTAAGAAATAGAACTCGTCAGTGATGAAAACATTGATGCCAGATTTCTGAGTCTTTGCTTGCTCTTTTATAGTATCTATTTGCTTCAAGAATTCCTGGCTGTTTACACAGTCGGCAATATTGCTAAGTACGTATCATGTACTTTGCGCATGCGTGAATTTTAATGTCATTTGCGCATAAATTATAATACATTGCCGACATAAAAATGTTATGCGAACAATTTCACCAACAAAATCCTCGATAGCGCAGTTGGTAATGCATTGGAGCTTCAATCTAAAGGTCAGTGGTTCAAATCCTTGTGAAGGTAAGGTTTATTTAGAAAAAAATAAAATAAAATAAATATAAAGTTGTTGGGGGGTATTGGTAGCGATTAGGGAGGGGGTAGGAATAGGGATAGAGGGGGGTAAGGATAGGGTGGTGTGGGGTAAGCAAATAGAAATGATGGAAGAAAGTGGGATTGGGAAGAAAAGGGGATATTTGCATAATATTTTATCTAGTTCCTTTAGTTACACCTCCCCCCAAAAAAATCCAAGCCCCTGTTTTATTAATGACTCCCCCCCAAAAAAATCCAAGCCCCTGTTTTATTAATGACTCCCCCCAAAAAAATCCAAGCCCATGTTTTATTAATGACTCCCCCCCAAAAAATCCAAGCCCCTGTTTTATTAATGACTCCCCCCAAAAAAAATCCAAGCCCCTGTTTTATTAATGACTCCCCCCAAAAAAATCCAAGCCCCTGTTTTATTAATGACTCCCCCCCCAAAAAAATCCCTTTTAGAATGCTAGGTATCCAAAAATGAGCTAGTTTGAAAAATTCAAACCAGTTTGAAAAAAAATTCAAACCACGCCACATTTAAAACCACAACATAGATCAACCCTCCTATTTTCAGAAACTTTGCTTCTAAATATAAAGAAGCATAAGGAAATCCATGGAAGAACAATCAATCCCCACTCCCTTTTTAAATCCTTGCTTTGGCAACCTCTTATTCAAACTCCTGGATCTGCCTCAATAATATATACAATAGTACTGTACCTTATATTTGACTTGCTAACAGCAAAAGTTGATATTTTTTGAAAGGCATTTCAAAAAACAAGTATGAAAAGGGCACAGGATGTAAATATAGTACCTTGTATTTGACTTGCTAACAGTTGAAGTCTGTACTGTTTGAATAGAGCACTGGATGTATTGACTTTACAGCCCATCTCCTCATAGATCTTAAGCTGGTCCAAAAATCCTTGATTTGGGCTGTCAATAAACAAATATAAAATATATTTGGAGCATGGTATACTCTCCCCTTATTGGCTGACTTTTATAAAAATATTTTTCTTTGTGTCCATCACACTAGGTGATTGGTACAAGGGGCATAGCTAATATGACTCATACCAACTACCATGGCCCTCTTGACTGTTTTTAAATAGAGTAAAACAATAGGGATATGAGAAGCATATTTCTGACAGATTCCAAACTTCACTAGCCAAACAGCATGACAGATATTATAAATAAAGAAAGCTTCAGTGTACATCAGAAAAAATATTATCATCCTAGTAATGAAGTTTGCCTGAATCACAAATGTGATTCTAATTGCCTAAACACCTTTAAAATACTGTTTATATCTGTGGTTATGGTAGCATCATACTTGATGCCGCAATAGCACCAGTTTACTTCCAGGCTCTGCACCCCCCCCCCCCCCCCTCTCCAGACTAATGCCCTCTGGCTGACTTAGTTTTGCACATCATCATTTCTTTGACAAAAAGTACTCACCTAATTTCTGATGAATATATTTCACTCATTTTATTCACAGCGTCATCCAAAGATACTTGGTCAGATTTCATGATGTATGCCAGTATAACAGCAATACTACGAGACACTCCTGCGAGGCTGATAATAATAATTTTATATTATCTGTTTTGATTAAAAGTGCAAAGTAACACCCAAATTGTTATTTAGTAAAACTTGTAGCATTATTTTAGAAGTTTCCAATGCCTGCTACTGACCTTTCGTCACTTAACTATTGATCACTTTAATACCCAACATTCAATCATCTATGTATTAGCAACCCCCAGTTCCCATCTGCATTTATCCCCTCTATCCCATCAACTTCAGAAACAAGTAAACACAATTGGTTCATGTTACATACCAGTGAACCAGAACTGGTTCTTCGTGTTTTATCCCATCCTCGATAAATCTTATACATTCATCTAGATGTGACAACAAATCTGCGTTGGGCTCATCCAGACAATATACAAATAGACTCTTTTTTTGTCGATCATCTTGTAAATCTGGAAGGGACTGACTGTCTATAGTAAGTACCCGATTAATTGCGGCTTCCTTGAGCTGGCAGTAATTCATAGCATCTTCTCTTGTCCCAGCGTATAATCCTGGCTTAACGAGGCGCATTATTTACAAGATGTAGTTTATAGTTGAAGATTACAGACTTTATTTTTATTTTTCCGAGTCATCTGGTCAGCGGTGTAAATCAGCACAGGGACCCCAATTCTGTAAAATAACATAAGCAGATAAGGAGCAAATCAGTAAGAAATATTATTTTACATTCTATCGGGCTAAAACTAGTTGTAATCTTAATTTTCTTTCTTTAATTTGTTGAAATCAATGACATCAGTTTTTTTGTCAAACTTTTCCAGGAGGATCTTTTTGGGACTCCTGTGGTAACTAGTATGAGGAAAGACTAGGCGAAATCCCGCCACCAACCTCGCTCCCAGGGTCTTCTGGGTAGTTTCCAATATGGTGTCTAGCATATTGAAAATTACCTAGAAGGCCCTGGGAACGAGGTTGTCTCGCCACATCAAACGCCATATTCGTTGATATCGTTGATGCTCCATGTGACAGTCTCCATGCGCCACGGGTATCGCGCCACTGCTAGCCTTTGCTTGCTTTTACTACAAATTTAAGGTAATTTCATATATAATAACGCATCTAGCATGTTGAGAATATGCCCAGGTAGTGTGTCAGGCCTTTCAATGGATCTTTTACTGTTTTTTGTGTAACGATCAACATTGTCTCGAGAATGAATTAATGATTATCCTTAAGGTGACTACTTAAGCTGCCTTTTTTTTTGCTGTAACTCGCGCAATGCGCACGTTTCAGATATCATACTTGGACCAACTAACAGCCTATCTTTCAGTAATAGCTGCGACTTATTCGATTTTTCATAATCTTGGTATTTTTAAGATAGAGGGCCATACTTGAGGGTCTTATCCTTATCCTTCTTACTTTGATTTTCGATCCATGGACAGCTCATCTCAATGGTCGTAACTGTCTTTTCTCGATGGTTGATGACCCTAGCGTCCACACGGTTTGCTCTCACCTCATTTTGTTCAGCAAACACAGGAATGTCCCAATATGCCTGGACTTCATAGTTCTCATACAGTGGCTTTGGCTGTAAGGAGAATACCATGGAGGGACTTCATCAATTAGCTTTAGATATCGTAAAAGCTTGAAATACAAAACCTTCAAGGCTGTGTTTTATGTCTCTGAAGGTATTTACTCCGTGGCAAAGCTGAGCATCCTGCCAAGACATGCGCGACACTCTCTTGGCACTTCCCACACAGCCTGCATAACACATCATCCGATGGGGTAGTCCTTTTTTTATATCACTCTTTATTTCTCTTTTTAACATTTCATTAAAAAATTCACATTAAACATTACAACTTACAGTCTATTACTTTACAGATACATTACACTTTCTTCTTCCCTTTCACAAGAGGCCAGTTTCTCCCACTTTTTCAAGTGGGTTATTACCTTATTTTTCTGTTTACTGATATGACTTTCAATTTTTGGTGGGGTAGTCTTAGTCTTCCTGCCTATATACCGCTTAGTTGGAAGCATTTGTTTATACAGTTCGAGCATTCCAGCCACTGTATGTGTAGTGCACTCCGACCACTCTGATAGCCACGTGTGACAGCCCTTCTTATCCAGTTCATCATCTTCTGCCCTGATTTTCAGTAACCAACTGTTTATCAAAAAAGAAGTTCCTATAATCATAAAATGTGTTTGGTCTATTACTATGCCAAGTGGGAGTGTTAAGGCATATAAAAGTTGTTGAAGTTCAATATTACAAATAGAGGAATAAATAGATGACCAGGGATTCCTTTTGATATTTTGTCAAAACAAGATCTTATATCAAAAGTTCAATATTAAAAGTTAAAATCTTATATCAAAAGTTCAATATTAAAAGTTTTATCATTAAAAACTTAACACCTACAATTTGAACATCCTTCATACATTATGTTCCTCAGAAACTTATCACAATCTTAAAATTCTTCATCATTAATATAAATGACTGACAATTGAGGTTACGGTGTGCATTCAACTTACTTTTCCATATAACTTGGAGTGCAGCTGTAAGGTCTTCCGGAAAGCATGTTCAGAAATGCCAGGGATCTGTTTTTGCAGGATGTCCCAGTAGGATAAAAGTCTTTGGTCAAATCCATAGGCAGGACACTGGTCACACTTCCTGGCCAATAACCCAGCTGTATCAATACTAAGGGATGTGATGTTGAAAACAGCTTGTTGCAGCCATTGCATTTGAAACTGCTATGCAGAAAGTCATACCTCCCTAAACACAACAACAACAATAAGAATAACAACATCAACATGTTAATTTTATCTACAATTATATGTACGTACAGCTGAAACTGTTGTTTCATGACCACAACTTTTCAAACTCTTGAAGAACTTTGGGAAAAAGGTTTTCGTCAATCAAAAGTTTAAAAGGCTAAATGCTAATATGTTCTGCTAAAACATTAAACACAGTGATTCAAGTCACTCAAATTCACTCGTTAATTTGGTTTGGTGTTACAATGCAAGATCCGAAGATTGAAGGAAATTTATTAAAAGAAACCTATTTTACAATTTAGAGCTGGATAATATTCAAATGATTCAACATGTTTTTTTGTTGTTGTTGAAATGTAAAGGATGTCAAGGATTGAGACCTTTAAAGGATGGGCCTTTAAAAAGCAAACTGTTAAAGCTATGTGTACATACCATTTAAGTTAACCACTATAAGATGAGTGCCAGGAAGGGGTGCACTTGTGTCACAGATGCCTCAACAACCAGGGCAGTGGATAGGGGAGTTTGGTGGCAAAGCTTGTACTGTTTCCAGACAAAGAGTGTTTTTATGATCATATAAAATGTAATATTTAATGGGGCTATATCCGGAGAAATTTAAACTATCTTTAGGGAAATTTGCAGTTTTCGTTAATACACAATGTATATAATCAATCTTACAGGATCTACCCCTGGAGTTTGGCATAGAAAAACTAGTCAGTGCTCATTGCATGGTTAGATCACTAAGTAAGGTGCATGTACGTAGCACAAAACTAAATTACAGATTAACTTTATTAAAAAAATAACTTGGCAGGGACTTCCAAACTGGTACTGATCTTACAAAAAAGTTAAACTTGTAACTGCTGATGGTGGCTAAATGACGAACTGGTAATTGTGATGGGAGCTAGGCCTAGCGGCATAATTATAGTATTTACAATGAAATGTGTGTGATAGCAATACTTACTGACATCTATCCACTCTCCAAGAGCACCTTTTGAGACAAAATTTGGCAATGCTTCATAGTGACCATCTATTAGATGTCATGGTCATGAAATGGAGCATCTGCATGTCTTTCCTGGTCACATGGGCCACATAATAGCCCCTCGTTGCACATCAAACAGCGTATCGACACTTTGTTCACTGTGCAGACCTGACATATGTCACTCTCTGGTGGGCTAAACCTTGCAGAGAGGGCAGCTGCAAAGAGAGATAGTCTTGTCTCTGCCCAGCTTTCATGTAGCTGCTCCTGTCTGTCTGTCCAGCATTGCTTTGGCTTTTTGTTTTTGCTGCACCATTCCTCAACAATATCTTCAATAGCCTTGAGATAAAAATAGTATTAACAATAAAATGTGTGTGATAGAAATGCTTACTGACATCTATCCACTCTCCAAGAGCACTTTTTGAGACAAAATTTGGCAGTGCTTCTTAGTGACCATCTATTAAGATGTCACGGTCATGAAATGGAGCATCTACATGTCTTTCCTGGTCACATGGGCCACAGAATAGCTCCTGTTTGCACATCAAACAGCGTATCGACACTTTGTTTACTGTGCAGACCTGACATATGTCACTCTCTGGTGGGCTAAACCTTGCAGAGAGGGCAGCTGCAAAGAGAGATGGTCTTGCCTCTGCCCAGCTTTCATGTAGCTGCTCCTGTCTGTCTGTCCAGCATTGCTTTGGCTTTTTGTTTTTGCTGCACCATTCCTCAACAATATCTTTAATAGCCTTGAGATAAAGTCTTTGTAACAACACAAAGATGTTACAGAATATTGGAAATCTATAAATCACTGTAATCCACAAAACATGCAAAAAACTAATTCATGCTATCACGTCATGCAAAACTGGTCTCAATAGCAAATGATTATTATGGGAGATCATACAGTATGACAAGTATCAGAGACCGTGGATCATACGTTTAAGTCATGGTAAGAATTACAAAAGTTCAAAAGTGCAGTTCAAGTAACAACTGGAAACTTTCGTGATAAAAAGAAAGGGAATCTCTATCTTTTGTGGATAAAAAAAAACAGCTGAAAGTGCGAGCATTCCATGAGTGCTGTGAAGAAAGACCACCTTTCACTTGCTGGCTACCAACAGTTTGGTAGATATAATTGAAGGGAATTGCAGAGGAAGCAAGGTGGCTCCGGTAATCTGAAATTTAAAGAATTAAATAATCTATGTTCCAACATGGAAGTGTCCACATCGTCTTCGTCATTTTCAAATTTGACCGCTTAGAGCTCACTTAAATTCCCAAGTTGCTTCCTCCATTCTTCTCAGTCTTCCTCACACAAAGAAGCACTTGCTTTTCCCTTCTTTGTTCCTTAGGAGAGGACTACAAATGTGCCCTTCTGCAGGGTAAAACTCTCTTTTATTGCCAATATCAGTACTGAGTTTTATCCTGATTTTCTTAATTGCTGCTGTAATAGGCATTATATATACAGTAGCAAGGACTAACATTTAAGCTTAATGTTGTTAAACATTTCCTGAGACAAATAACTACTGGACAATTGCACATGAGATGAGAAATACTATTTTTTCAAACATGCTATAGTGTGAATCTATATAGATAATAATATAAATACTTGGAGGGTCCAAAAAAGATTGAGATGAGAAATACTATTTTTTCAAACATGCTATACTGTGAATCTGTATAGATAAAAATATAAATACTTGGAGGGTCCAAAAAAGATTGACAACTTTATTTTGGGCCACGCCTACTTCAGGGGGGGGCATATAGTTAGTGCATTAACAGCCAATGCAAACTGTTAAGTTAACAGTAATGTTTAAATGCAAAAAGGCCATAGGACTGTTTTACATGTCCAATTGTTATTAATTATAATAACCAATGGCATTAGAAGTTAAAGAATCGTGGAGAATTTGTTGGTTCTCGACATTTTTTTAAGTATTTTGTTATGACATATGTGACACGTAATGTCTGTAACAAAGAAGAGTGATTTTTTTAAATCAAGGTTAAAATTCAACCCCCCCCCCAGCAATGTCTTTTATACTGTTCTTTCAGATTGTTTGTAGCATTAGATTGGATATAAATATCTTAAATCAACTCAATTGACTATCATTAAAAATTGAATGAAAGATATGTAATGTACGTAATGTAATGTCTGTAACTACAGTAATTGATGTAATGTCTGTAACGCAACTTTGCAATGCCTGTAACACTAAAACTTCTAAGGGAACTAGGCAGAATGTAGGTAAACAATTAGAAACTTTCAGATCATTAGAAGAAGTGGTCCTCTACAGCATACCGTTAGTGCACTATTACAAAGTGCAGAGAAATTATCCTTGCTAACACTTAAATTTTTGTTCTTTCTTGATCATCAAGAACAATTTCTCAACCTCTTGCCTCCTTCGGCGGCGGACCCCCGCCAGTCTGCCGCTTCCCCCTCTTGGCAACGGAGCATTCTTTTTTTGCCACGCTGAACAGCGCCTTCCATTTAACCCTGACCTCTTCCACAGTGCGGTAAGCCACACCCACGGCATTTATCTTTGCGGTGATGTCCAACCACACTTTCTGCTTCATTTGGTTTGTAAGGTTGTTAGTAAACTTAGATTGCAATATGTCTTTGTTGGCCTCAACGCTCTCGGTGATGACGTTTAACTCTCCTTGAGAAAAATTTGGCTTTCGCTTGTCTGGTTTTGGATCCTCCACGGTGCTATTTTGTGACATTTTTAGTTGTTTTTTAAGCGTGCCTTTTGGAAATTTTCCGAGGAAATCAACGTTTGTTTACACAGGTTTCCCGCAAATAAAAAGAAAAAAACGCGCGCGCGTTGCCGTATTTTCCCGCCAAAACTAGTTTTCCACTCGCTAATCTAGGGATTAAACATTTATGCTGGGAATAGCTATAGGACTAACATTTAAGCTTAATGTTGTTAAACATTTCCTGAGACAAATAACTACTGGACAATTGCACATGAGATGAGAAATACTATTTTTCCAAACATGCTATAGTGTGAATCTATATAGATAATAATATAAATACTTGGAGGGTCCAAAAAAGATTGAGATGAGAAATACTATTTTTTCAAACATGCTATACTGTGAATCTGTATAGATAAAAATATAAATACTTGGAGGGTCCAAAAAAGATTGACAACTTTATTTTGGGCCACGCCTACTTCAGGGGGGGGGGCACATAGTTAGTGCATTAACAGCCAATGCAAACTGTTAAGTTAACAGTAATGTTTAAATGCAAAAAGGCCATAGGACTGTTTTACATGTCCAATTGTTATTAATTATAATAACCAATGGCATTAGAAGTTAAAGAATCGTGGAGAATTTGTTGGTTCTCGACATTTTTTTAAGTATTTTGTTATGACATATGTGACACGTAATGTCTGTAACAAAGAAGAGTGATTTTTTTAAATCAAGGTTAAAATTCAACCCCCCCCCAGCAATGTCTTTTATACTGTTCTTTCAGATTGTTTGTAGCATTAGATTGGATATAAATATCTTAAATCAACTCAATTGACTATCATTAAAAATTGAATGAAAGATATGTAATGTACGTAATGTAATGTCTGTAACTACAGTAATTGATGTAATGTCTGTAACGCAACTTTGCAATGCCTGTAACACTAAAACTTCTAAGGGAACTAGGCAGAAAGTAGGTAAACAATTAGAAACTTTCAGATCATTAGAAGAAGTGGTCCTCTACAGCATACCGTAAGTGCACTATTACAAAGTGCAGAGAAATTATCCTTGCTAACACTTAAATTTTTGTTCTTTCTTGATCATCAAGAACAATTTCTCAACCTCTTGCCTCCTTCGGCGGCGGACCCCCGCCAGTCTGCCGCTTCCCCCTCTTGGCAACGGAGCATTCTTTTTTTTGCCACGCTGAACAGCGCCTTCCATTTCACCCTGACCTCTTCCACAGTGCGGTAAGCCACACCCACGACATTTATCTTTGCGGTGATGTCCAACCACACTTTCTGCTTCATTTGGTTTGTAAGGTTGTTAGTAAACTTAGATTGCAATATGTCTTTGTTGGCCTCAACGCTCTCGGTGATGACGTTTAACTCTCCTTGAGAAAAATTTGGCTTTCGCTTGTCTGGTTTTGGATCCTCCACGGTGCTATTTTGTGACATTTTTAGTTGTTTTTTAAGCGTGCCTTTTGGAAATTTTCCGAGGAAATCAACGTTTGTTTACACAGGTTTCCCGCAAATAAAAAGAAAAAAACGCGCGCGCGTTGCCGTATTTTCCCGCCAAAACTAGTTTTCCACTCGCTAATCTAGGGATTAAACATTTATGCTGGGAATAGCTATTCCCGGCATAACTTGTGCTTTCAGGAACCGATATTTATGCCCGGAATAACTATGCCTAGCATAGTGGATTTATGCCTAGAATAGCGCTTAATCCGGGTATAAGCTTTTTTCGGAACCGGCCCCTGGACTTCATAGTTCTCATACAGTGGCTTTGGCTGTACAGGAGAATACCATGGAGGGACTTCATCAATTAGCTTTAGATCTCGTAAAAGCTTGAAATACAAAACCTTCAAGGCTGTGTTTTATGTCTCTGAAGGTATTTACTCTGTGGCAAAGCTGAGCATCCTGCCAAGACATGCGCGACACTCTCTTGGCACTTCCCACACAGCCTGCATAACACATCTTCCGATGGGGTAGTCTTTTTTTATATATATTACTCTTTATTTCTTTTTTTAACATTTCATTAAACAATTCACATTAAACATTACAACTTACAGTCTATTACATTACTTTACAGATACATTACACTTTCTTCTTCCCTTTCACAAGAGGCCAGTTTCTCCCACTTTTTCAAGTGGGTTATTACATTATTTTTCTGTTTACTGATATGACTTTCAATTTTTGGTGGGGTAGTCTTAGTCTTCCTGCCTATATACCGCTTAGTTGGAAGCATTTGTTTATACAGTTCGAGCATTCCAGCCACTGTATGGGTAGTGCACTCCGACCACTCTGATAGCCACGTGTGACAGCCCTTCTTATCCAGTTCATCATCTTCTGCCCTGATTTTCAGTAACCAACTGTTTATCAAAAAAGAAGTTCCTATAATCATAAAATGCGTTTGGTCTATTACTATGCCAAGTGGGAGTGTTAAGGCATATAAAAGTTGTTGAAGTTCAATATTACAAATAGAGGAATAAATAGGTGACCAGGGATTCCTTTTGATATTTTGTCAAAACAAGATCTTATATCAAAAGTTCAATATTAAAAGTTTTATCATTAAAAACTTAACACCTATAGTTTGAACATCCTTCATACATTATGCTCCTCAGAAACTTATCACAATCTTAAAATTCTTCATCATTAATATGAATGACTGACAATTGAGGTTACGGTGTGCATTCAACTTACTCTTCCATATAACTTGGAGTGCAGCTGTAAGGTCTTCCGGAAAGCATGTTCAGAAATGCCAGGGATCTGTTTTTGCAGGATGTCCCAGTAGGATAAAAGTCTTTGGTCAAATCCATAGGCAGGACACTGGTCACACTTCCTGGCCAATAACCCAGCTGTATCAATACTAAGGGATGTGATGTTGAAAACAGCTCGTTGCAGCCATTGCATTTGAAACTGCTATGCAGAAAGTCATACCTCCCTAAACACAACAACAACAATAAGAATAACAACATCAACATGTTAATTTTATCTACAATTATATGTACGTACAGCTGAAACTGTTCTTTCATGACCACAACTTTTCAAACTCTTGAAGAACTTTGGGAAAAAGGTTTTCGTCAATCAAAAGTTTAAAAGGCTAAATGCTAAAATGTTCTGCTAAAACATTAAACACAGTGATTCAAGTCACTCTAACATTGTTACTTTGGTTTGGTGTTACAATGCAAGATCCGAAGATTGAAGGAAATTTATTAAAAGAAACCTATTTTACAATTTAGAGCTGGATAATATTCAAATGATTCAACACGTTTTTTTTTTGTTGAGATGTAAAGGATGTCAAGGATTGAGACCTTTAAAGGATGGGCCTTTAAAAAGCAAATTGTTAAAGCTATGTGTACATACCATTTAAGTTAACCACTATAAGATGAGTGCCAGGAAGGGGTGCACTTGTGTCACAGATGCCTTGACAACCAGGGCAGTGGATAGGGGAGTTTGGTGGCAAAGCTTGTACTGTTTCCAGACAAAGAGTGTTTTTTTGATCATATAAAATGTAATATTTAATGGGGCTATATCCGGAGAAATTTAATCTATATTTAGGGAAATTTGCAGTTTTCGTTAATACACAATGTATATAATCAATCTTACAGGATCTACCCCTGGAGTTTGGCATAGAAAAACTAGTCAGTGCTCATTGCATGGTTAGATCACTAAGTAAGGTACATGTACGTAGCACAAAACTAAATTACAGATTAACTTTATTAAAAAAATAACTTGGCAGGGACTTCCAAACTGGTACTGATCTTACAAAAAAGTTAAACTTGTAACTGCTGATGGTGGCTAAATGGCCTAGCGGCATAATTATAGTATTTACAATGAAATGTCTGTGATAGCAATACTTACTGACATCTATCCACTCTCCAAGAGCACTTTTTGAGACAAAATTTGGCAATGCTTCATAGTGACCATCTATTAGATGTCATGGTCATGAAATGGAGCATCTGCATGTCTTTCCTGGTCACATGGGCCACATAATAGCCCCTCTTTGCACATCAAACAGCGTATCGACACTGTTCACTGTGCAGACCTGACATATGTCACTCTCTGGTGGGCTAAACCTTGCAGAGAGGGCAGCTGCAAAGAGAGATGGTCTTTCCTCTGCCCAGCTTTCATGTAGCTGCTGCTGTCTGTCTGTCCAGCATTGCTTTGGCTTTTTGTTTTTGCTGCACCATTCCTCAACAATATCTTCAATAGCCTTGAGATAAAAATAGTATTAACAATAAAATGTGTGTGATAGAAATGCTTACTGACATCTATCCACTCTCCAAGAGCACTTTTTGAGACAAAATTTGGCAGTGCTTCATAGTGACCATCTATTAAGATGTCACGGTCATGAAATGGAGCATCTACATGTCTTTCCTGGTCACATGGGCCACAGAATAGCCCCTGTTTGCACATCAAACAGCGTATCGACACTTTGTTCACTGTGCAGACCTGACAGTTGTCACTCTCTGGTGGGCTAAAGCTTGCAGAGAGGGCAGCTGCAAAGAGAGATAGTCTTTCCTCTGCCCAGCTTTCATGCTGCTCCTGTCTGTCTGTCCAGCATCGCTTTGGCTTTTTGTTTTTGCTGCACCATTCCTCAACAATATCTTTAATAGCCTTGAGATAAAGTCTTTGTAACAACACAAGGATGTTACAGAATATTGGGAATCTATAAATCACTGTAATCCACAAAACATGCAAAAAACTAATTCATGCTATCACGTCATGCAAAACTGGTCTCAATAGCAAATGATTATTATGGGAGATCATACAGTATGACAAGTTTCAGAGACCGTGGATCATATGTTTAAGTCATGGTAAGAATTACAAAAGTTCAAAAGTGCAGTTCAAGTAACAACTGGAAACTTTCGTGATAAAAAAAAGGGAATCTCTATCTTTTGTGGATAAAAAAAGCAGCTGAAAGTGCGAGCATTTCATGAGTGCTGTGAAGAAAGACCACCTTTCACTTGTTGGCTACCAACAGTTTGGCAAATATAATTGAAGGGCATTGCAGAGGAAGCAAGGTGGCTCCGGTAATCTGAAATTTAAAGAATTAGATAATCTATGTTCCAACATGGAAATGTCCACATCGTCTTCGTCATTTTCAAATTTGACCGCTTAGAGCTCACTTAAATTCCCGAGTTGCTTGCTCCATTCTTCTCAGTCTTCCTCACACAAAGAAGCACTTGCTTTTCCCTTCTTTGTTCCTTAGGAGAGGACTACAAATGTGCCCTTCTGCAGGGTAAAACTCTCTTTTGGCCAATATCAGTACTGAGTTTTATCCTGATTTTCTTAATTGCTGCTGTAATAGGCATTATATATACAGTAGCAAGGACTAACATTTAAGCTTAATGTTGTTAAACATTTCCTGAGACAAATAACTACTGGACAATTGCACATGAGATGAGAAATACTATTTTTTCAAACATACTATAGTGTGAATCTATATAGATAATATAAATACTTGGAGGGTCCAAAAAAGATTGACAACTTTATTTTGGGCCCCGCCTACTTCAGGGGGGGGCACATAGTGCATTAACAGCCAATGCAAACTGTTAAGTTAACAGTAATGTTTAAATGCAAAAAGGCCATAGGACTGTTTTACATGTCCAATTGTTATTAATTATAATAACCAATGGCATTAGAAGTTAAAGAATCATGGAGAATTTGATGTTTCTCGACAATTTTCTAAGTATTTTGTTATGACATATGTGACACGTAATGTCTGTAACAAAGAAGAGTGATTTAAAATCAAGGTTAAAATTCAACCCAGCGATGTCTTTTATACTGTTCTTTCAGATTGTTTGTAGCATTAGATTGGATATAAATATCTTAAATCAACTCAATTGACTATCATTAAAAATTGACGGTAAATTGTGTGTAACTAATTGATGTAATGTCTGTAACGCAACTTGGCAATGCCTGTAACACTGAAACTTCTAAGGGAACTAGGCAGAAAGTAGGTAAACAATTAGAAACTTTCAGATCATTAGAAGAAGTGGTCCTCTACAGCATATTGTAAGTGCACTATTACAAAGTGCAGAGAAATTATCCTTGCTAACACTTGAATTTTTGTTCTTTCTTGATCATCAAGAACAATTTCTCAACCTCTTGCCTCTGTTGTACTTCGAAGGGGCCACCATTCTTAAGTTGTATTGGCCCAAAAAACAAACAGGACACATAAACAACGTCAATATCATCACTCTTTAGCCAATCGAAGCTAGTGGCACTAACTCTATGAACTTCACAGTTGCAAAGCCTTGGTCATTGACCTAAAGAACCCTCCCAATGTAAAAGTTGGAAACAGATAGATAGATAGACAGTTTATTAAAATCTTTACATTGCAGCCTACTAAGGCTGAATTGCGTGAATATAATTGAAAAATACTAATAATAATGTATTCAAATATATATTCGTTCAAGTTCATGTTATTAATAGAGAGAGGAGCAAACTGATGCTCTACTCTCTTGAAATCGATCACCATTTCTTTACACTTATCCGAGTTCAGTTGTTATTTGTTGCGAGTCGACCATAGCTCTACTGATGATACAGCGGCTTGGATGCTACTACAGCTATCCCTCGGGACAACTTTGGCTAGAGTGGTGTCGTCGACATATTTCCACGACTGAGCCCCAGGTGGATGTAGGTCATTGATCATCAGAAGAAAGAGCCAGGGCCCTAGCTTGGTTCCTTGGGGTACCCCAGATGGGACATGGCCCCACTCCGAGAAGCAGTCATGTGACAACTTCAAACGTTGGCGTCTGTTGAGTAGAAAGTCGCCCACCCAGCAGGCAACACTGCTAGGGATGTTGAGGGAGAGTATCTTTTCGACCAGAAGCTGGTGATCAATCAGATCGAACGCTTTCCTATAGTCCAGGAGAACCACACGCACAGCAGAACCAGTCCCGTCAGTGGCCTCGGCCCAGGTGTACAGCATGGAGATTAGCGCCTGCGCAGTTGACGATTTGGGGATGGCCCCAAATTGGTGAGGGTCAATTATTTCGAGGACTGCGCGGCCAACATGATTACGTAAAACAAAGTCCTCAGCTAACTTTGACAGTGCAGGAGTCAGTGAGATGGGCCTAATGTGTTTGGTGACGATCGTAACAGGTTTCACCTTGGGTAGGGGAGTGACGTCCGCGTCCTTCCAGGAAGGTGGAAGCTTCTGCTCGGCAAACGAACTGTTGAGAATGGCGCAAACAGGACCAGCGAGAAAGTCAGCATCATTTTTTAGGACCCAGTTTGGCAGCCCATCAGGGCCTGAAGCTTTGCGAGGATTAAGTGATAGCAAAGCAGAGCAGACGTCCGATTCATCGAGACAAATGGCTTCAGCGCCATCATCGGTAGGTGGGAGACCTTCCAGCGGAGTGTATTCTTGCATGGGCTCGAGCAAGGCGTTGTCGATCAAATTCGCGATGTCTTTGGTCTTGAGACCAAATGTCATCGCTTCCCTCCGCCGGAGTCATCCCAGCAATCTTCTTAACCTTGTTCCACCATTGACTTGGTTTAGTGTTCTTAAGATTTTCAGCCTTCGATGCATAGAACCTGGAGCGACATAGTTTACGTTAACAGTTTACGACATTGCGTAGGCCCCGATTCATTGTTCACGCCAGACATAATCTATGGCATAGTAATCTTAAAGCTGAACTACTTTAGGGGTTGTAGAATGAAGACTTCTCATGTGGAGATCAAGAAGCATCAGCTTTCTGAAAGAGGTTATACTAGGCCAACCAATCATCTTCCCTTGGTTCACAAGGCAACTGGCGTACAAACAAACAAGAACTCCACAGTTATGAGAGTTTGATTGTTGCTGGATGTCTTCCTTGGTGTTGATGGCAAATTTACTCTTCCTTATATATGTGATGTTGTGTAGCTCCTCTACGAGCATTGCCATCTTGTAGAGAGCCTGTTATGAGGTGGTGGTTACTACTTTAGAAGCCAAGCTGTTGAGGCATAACACCTGCTTTTTTGGGGGGGACGACCGCCAGTAGGAACCAGTGCTTTTGCTTAGGGTCATACAAGGCACTAAAATAGCATCTTCCAGCAGAAGATATTTTCCTTTCAGTAATGTTTTGGCCAACTGCCAACACCCTTCTCAAATATCTCCCACGATGAGGTGTCAATAATTGTTCAAGCCTTAGCACACTTAGACTTCAATATAGATCGGTACTATCGATAACAAAATTCGAAAGCTAATTCTCTTGGGGATTTTTTGGCAAGGGCTTACCATGGAGAGATTTCAGATCTTCTTTTGAGATAAGATTTACTCCTTGAAACTTCACAGTTCCATTCAAAACAGCCTTAACATAATACTCCAAGTGATATGGGAGCTCAAAACTAGTAGATCGATTAAAGATCTTCATCTGGGAGACCCTGTTCAACATTGATGTTCATTTCACTGGTGTAAGCCTTCCTCTTTGTGTCATCTGCTTCTTTTCCTTCATCTTCCTCACTAGGAGATTCACTTCACTATCACTGGACGAGCACGTGTCCTCAGAGTTGGCATCCTCGTCGCCTGCCGTACCATTTTCAAGGGGGTGCAAACTGGAAATTGGCTATGCCTTTTAAAACTGGAAGCACTGCTCTAAGCATAGAGACTTTGCGGTTCTTTCGATCTCTTCCTTTGACAGATATGTGACATCTATCATCTTACATATTGCTTTTCCTACTTCTGCAAACACTTTTGCATCTGTCACTGTATGTGCTTTCTTGTGGATACAGCATTACAAACCATCCTTTTAACTGTCCCTCCAATCTCGTCTACAACTCCTTTGCCATGCGAGGTGGCAAAGTAGTGCCACTCAATTTGTACTGTGGCTTTTAGCTCATGCAAAAAGTTTGTAATGTTTCTGTTCTTAAATTGCAAACTGGGCCCATCAGAAAACACACACACCTTTCTGACCTTGGTATGCCTTCTCACAATTCGATCAATGACATTGGACATTGGACTGTCACAGGCTTCTTATCATGAGAAAGTTCATAAGTCACAATTACGTGAGACATATAATTTCAGATCCATTGTTGACCCAGGTTGCCACGGTAAAAAGAGTAACCTGTTCCTGATGCCAATGGGCACTTTGGATTCATCTTGATGCTTGCAAGTGTAGTTCTCAGCAAATTCAACCTATACCAATGCTTCATCTTCTGCAAGATATATTTTTTTGCTTCAAAGAAACTGGATTGCTGCCCGTTAACATACACTTGATGAAGAAGAAATGGCATCTGATCTTCAAGTGAGTGGATTGCATTCTCTAAAGTACCAACTTTGCAGATTTTTTTCATTGCTTTGATTTTTTTCTTGTCTTATCCTCTCTTTGAAGTTGCCACCTGTTTTACTCTTTCCCACTGCTGCCACTCTACTTCAAGTGATGTATCGACATCTGCCACTATCGCAGCAAGCCATTTTGGACACTGATCACGCTTTCCAAGCATGAAGCTCTCTGACTCTGAGGTGCATACATAGTTATCAACAAAGGACCCTGTATAAACTGGAAAGTCTGGAATCTGATTAGTTAAGCAATGGCACAGCAACTTGATGTTTTCATGATAAGAACAAAGACAGACATCCCTGGGCATATCACTTGACTACATCACATCAACTGGTCTCAGTGAACAAAACTTACTGAAGCTTATCTGCACTGAGGGGTTGTCATTGACAAGCATGTCATACGTTTCTTTGAGCGAACAATACAGGTGCCTTTTTTGCACGTGATGCTTGTCTTATAGTTATATACTCTTTCCTTCCAGGATCTTGACGAGAAACTGCATCAAGCCTGTAAAAGACATTTACAAAATTAACCGTCTCTTCGCTAACCCCTTCTTTTTTGGGGGGATTCCAGATGCAAGCTTGAAAACTGCTTTTCTCTTTCGATGACTTTTTGGCAGGTGTCGTTTTACTTTACGCATAGCTTTCCCTAGCGCCTGAGGTGTTTGGTATGCTGTCGAAACTCCGTCCATGGGATCATGTTTCAAAGATTCTTCTTTCTTCTTCTGCCTACAACGTTTAACTCGCTCTCTTCTAAACTTTATTCTATGAGCCACCTTATTTGGACTATGAATCTTTCTTTTCCTCTCATTCTTCTTTCTATCCTTGTCTTGTGCTTTGTAAAAATAATATTTCTCTTTGTTTGCCTATATCCTTACTCCATGTGCTTATTCTTTCTGTTTTAGTCACCCTTTAAGGTAGGGTTTCATATTGAATACAGTCGAGGGACATGTAATGTTAATGTAACCACAAGTACACAAAAGAATGGCATAAATTATAAACTGGTCAGTAGTTGACTTCAATGGAAAACAATGAGCATGCTCTAAAAGGGTGTTAACTGACCATTTTTATTTATTTTCACAATTCTATGTGGTTTAATGAGGCCAAAAAAACCTTTTAGCATTTCATATTCAGAGACTGTAATGTTCTTAACCTTTTTTATTTAATGTTCGTAATGCAATATTTTTACCAAAAATAAATAAGAAAAAGGTAAAATATGCATAAAGCACATGTATAACAAAATTTCAACTCCTGTTCAATTACCAAAATACAAATAGTCCTAAAGCATAACTCCAGATTAACAGCAATTCAGAATTGAAATTGTTGATTGAACAAGGTTGTTGTTTTAGCTGTAATGTACGTAACGCTAATTAAAATAGACAAATCAATAATTTGGAAACAATTATTTTAACTTTTTTCCTGTGAATTAATAGGAAGCCCATGTAGGTTGAATAAGCCTAGATGTTTGAATAATATGTTGATTAGTTTTTAAACAGCAGTTAGGAAAATTTGCCAATGCAAATAAACAGCAATTGTCTCTCATTGACACGGAGAGCATACATGAGCATATTTTAACATCAGGAACTCTGGACTGGAACTCTGGACTGAAGAGGATCATGGTGTTCCCAATTCAGTCGAATACATAGTAATATTACTTTAGATAAATGTGATTGTTTATACATGGTTTAAAAAAAATTATATAGAAATTTATTTTTGTTTACAAATAAAAAATATGTTAATGTATGTACAAACATAAAACAACAACTACAACATAACAATTTCAAATATGGTATGTAATACATTATTGTATAGAAATGACATGTACAAGCTTACATAGCTTTGACTGACTAATTCCTTTAGTTCTTTCCCTTTTGACCAGCCACAATTGTCACATTTTATAGGTGCAATTATAATAATACTTTATTATATGGCTACAATAGCACGCGCGCTGTGATTAGCTAATTTGTAGTCGTGACATTCCCGGTCTGATCTTAGTTGTCGCACGGGTCCTCGGCGTCCAACGAAGCGGCGATTGGCGTTCAGGAATGAGCTTGTGTCTAAGGAACTCGCTGTCTCAATGTGCACGGCCCGCGAAGCCATGCAGGTGAACAACACCCCATATCGTTTTACCTCTTGACGCCCCTCCTTTACGGTCCATAGTCCAAAGAAGTCTACTGCGCTGTAGGTGAATGGAGGACTGGGGTTGACTCTGTTCTCCGGCAGGTCACTCTTCTTTTGCCCCACTGCAGGAGCGCGAAGTCGGCTATATGACGGCTGACGGTGCTGGAACCGCCGATTGCCCAGTAACCACCGGCTCGGATGCTGCACAGCGTTATACCGCGGCCTTGATGTGCTGTCTTCTTGGTAGTGGCATATCACTAGGGTCGTTATGTGACCCCTTTTCAGAAGTATGAGGGGGGTCTCATGTCGGATGGCAGGTTGGCTCTGCGTATACGCCCACCAACTCGCATCAAGCCTTCGGCGTCAATGAATGGATCCAGCCTATGAAGGGAGCTTGCTTTCTTCAAGGCTAAGCACCGGCCTTTGGTTGCCTCGTGCGTAGAAGCTTCAGTAGAGATGGGGTTTAGCGCAGCTAGCTCATCGGCGAATGCCTTGCGCTGGACGAGTCTGACGATCTCCTTCTGAGCTTCGTTTATTTCGTTCACATCCACAGGATGGTAGGCCGCCGGTCTCATTTCAGATCTCGTGCCTTTGGACTCGATCCGCTTCTTTAGGATGGCTTTGTACCAGAGACACACGGCTATAGCTCGTTTGGCCTTGTGCCAGGATGAGAAGATCTCCAAACGGACGAGCATGTAGTCTTCTTCTCTGCTCGTCGTTGCGTGCACGGAGACCCTCTTGATTTCGGGATCGTCGGCTTGAGGTGTTAGGTCGCACTCTAGCTTTCCGTGATCGCTGCGGAGCGGAGCTCTGAGAAATTCCGGTCCATTCCACTCTTTCTCTAGCAGGTGGTCAGTGGGTAGTCCATGTGAGGCGAAGTCTGCCGGATTAGACTTAGTGTCGACATACCTCCACTGCTCAGGGGTGGAGAGGTCTCAGATCTGCTGGATGCGATGAGCTACGAAGACGTGGAAGCGTCGGGCGTTGTTAGAGATGTACCCCAAGACGTCTTTGCTGTCTGTCCAGAATACTTCCTCCATCCCCAGGTATCCCAGCTCCTTTTGCAGGAACGCGCTGACCTTGGCAGAGACGAGGGCGGTGGTTAACTCTAAGCGGGGTATTATTATCTGTTTCAGTGGCTTTATTTTTGACTTTGCCATCGCCAGGGAGACATGGATTCAGTCTTCATTATCTATCAGCCTAAGATAGGAGCACTGACCGTAACCGTTAGTGCTCGCGTCTGAGAAGTTGTGCAGCTCTACGGTCTTTATACCTCCAAAGTTCTCGAGCTTGAAGCATCTGGGTATCTTAAGACTTGCAAGGAGGTGAAGATATTTGCGCCACTTCTCCCACTTAGGTCTCAAGCTCTCGGGTAGCTCATCGTCCCAACCTTTACCTGGCCGACACAGCTCTTGCAGTAGGGTTTTTTTAACTAGAACGTCGAAAACAGAGTTCACAGTAGAAAGAATGCCTCGTCTTGTCTCTGGTCGGGAAGATACTTCGATCTTGAACCCCAAGGTGTCGGACTCAACGCACCATTGAACGCCTAGCGCTCTCTTGATCGGCAGGTGGATGTGGTTGATGTCGAGGTATTGGACGGTCTTTGCTCTTCCTTCTACTGGAACGGCTTGCAAAACCTCTTTACAGTTCGCTATAATCTTGTGCACCTTGAATCCGCCTCTCTTGCAGAGGGCTTTCGTGTTGCTGATGAGGTCCACAGCTTCGCTTGGCAATGATACAGACTTCAGACCGTCTACAACATAGAAGTCGTTCAGCACAAAGCTGGCCGCCTCGCTCCCGTGATCTTTTCCAAAGTCGATTGCGGTGGTCTTAAGTGCCATGTTGGCACAACAGGGTGACGACGTGGCGCCGAACAAATGGACTGTCATTCTGTACTCGACGGGATCGCTATAGAAGTCGTTGTCCTTCCACCACAGGAAACGCAGAAAGTTGCGGTGCTCGGAGTTCACGAAGACCTGGAAAAACGTCTTCTCAATGTCACACATCAAGGCGACGATATCCTTTTGAAATTGGCATAGCACTCCAAGTAGGTTATTCGTCAGGTCGGGTCCGGAGAGGAGGTGGCGATTCAAGGACTCTCCCTTGTAGCTGGCGCTGCAGTCGAAGACAACCCATATCTTTGGCTTGTTGGGATTGTAGATGCCGTGGTGGGGGAGGTACCAGACCTTGCCAATCGCTGCATGCGGGTCTTCCTTGGGGACTTGTTCGGCGTATCCCTTATCTAGAAATTACTTCATAAACTCTGTGTAGTCGTTTCGAAACTTTTCATCCCTTCTAAGTCTGTTTTGCAAACCCCTTAGACTGCTTAACGCTTGCTGCTTGTTATCGGGGAGAACTAAGTTAGCATCGCGTAGGGGAAGGGGTAATTCATAGTGACCGTCTTCTCGGCGATGTGTCCCTTTGTTCGATGATATCGAGGGACTTGCGGTCTTCGTAGGAAAGGGATTGATCGTCGTGCCTTTCGCTGAAGTCAAGCTCTAGCATTTGGTTGAGCTGAGCGTCGTTTAGCACTTCCCTGGTTTGTGACTTCAGCGCAAAGTGGCAGCGTTTCGTCTCCTTTCCGACAAGTACTTCGCGGGTCACGATGCGGTTAACATCCATGCAGTTGAATTCTTCGCATGTGTTGCTTGTCATGCTCCCTACGATACCCCATCCAAGCGCTGTACGCTTACCGTACGTTTCCAAGGATGACCTCGCGAGGTTTGATCGCGCGTGTGCAGTTGTTCTCTATGAGGATAGCGACGTCGGCGTCACTTCTTAACGGGAGGAGATCACCTGCTATGCACTCGAGGTGCGGCCACCTTCGCGCTGATTCTGGGGTGGGAATATGGTCTCGTTGAGCGGGGATACAGTCCCTCGTGTAGGCATTCGGCAGATGAATGTCCTGCTTTTCGTTGACGCCCTGCACCACTAGACCGCTGATCTTCTGGCTGTTTATGGTTTGCGTCGCTAACATGGTCGAAAGTTCGAGGTTCACTTCCAGCCCGGAGACATGAAGCCTATCAAGGACGGAATGCTTAATGAAGCAGGCATCAAATTGCTCGTCTAGAAGGGCGTACACCACGATCTCGTTGCTGGGGTCTTCCTTGTGGTGTACGTAGACAGGCACTATCAGCAAATTCGTTATGCAGCTACTGTGAAGATTGGCCTTCGTGCAAAAGGCGGAAGTCGCCTCTGAGGCAGGTGCATTTTTGGTAGTACTGTCTCCGTCTTCTCTTGCTGCGTCGGCATGCAAACATGTTGGGTGGAGCTCCCTGCACGATATGCACGTCTTCTTGATCTTGCAGTTTCGATTATCGTGGCCCCATGTGAGGCAGCCCCAACATAGTCCTTTGGCGATGATGAAGGCTCTTCTCTCGTCTAGCGTTATCTTGACGAATTCGCAGCAGTTGTCGAGATGGTGACTTCCTTTACAGTAGGCGCACTTAACCCCTTTCGTCTCGGGTTTTTCTTCGTTGATCTTATGTTCTTGGATACCTGTGGCGAAGGTACCAACTCCCGCTTCTTTGACTTTTCTGTGACCTCTACTTCGCTTCTCGTCGTCTGGCTTCTGAAAATTCATCATAATCGGGTTGCACGCGGTTCTCGCCTCCGTTCGAACGAAGTGACAGAACTCTGAGAATGACGGGTAGGTGCCGCTAGAGAAGGAAGCATCGAGCAAGGTCTCGTCTTCATGGCCTCTTTCCTCATCAGTTGTAAGCCACCTGTCTACCATTCTACTCCAACGATTTATTAGGTACCCGGGGAGCTTCCGAACCAGCCTCTTGTTCTCTTCTGGGCCGTTGAGCATGTTCAGAAATTGTGAGGCTGACATGGCTGGCTCGCTTGTTCTAGGAAGTCTGAAAACTTCCGTAGGCTGACGCCGTCGTTCGCCTGCACTCTTGGCCACTCGTGTAATCTCTGTCGGTATGCGTCAGCCAGAAAGTACGGGTTGCCATAGCGGCGAGTGAGCACTTCCTTAGCTCGGTCGTAAGACAATGGTGTACATCGCTTCCTTAGTTTCGCCGGCCGTATATCTTCCGTTCCTCCGCGTTACTAGACTTACGCTCTACAATGTTCTCAAAAGCCCTTAGCCACCTAGGAAACTCTAATTGGTTCCCCCAAAAGATCTCTGGCTCGGGAAGGGGGAGCCTGTCGCGCGAGTTTCGCTCTGCGAGGAGGTCAGCTAAACGTGTTATGGGATCAGTGTTCACTGCGGGAGGGACAGTATTGCTCGATAGAGGTACACGAGAATCGGTTTGTGATAGAGGTAGAAGGGGTCTTTTCGAATTATGGGGAACCCTTGGCTCGAATTTAACTTGATTTGCGGGATGATCGGAATTCGGGTTGGATAAATCGAGCGTTTTTGTACTGCCGGAAATAGAACGAAGCTGTTCCTCTAAGTAATCATGTAAGCGGTCGGCGGCGTTACCAGTAATTGGCTCGGAATTCTGTGCTTCGCTTTCGACTTTCTCGATAGCCTGTAGTTCGGCTCTTGTCGCTGCTAACTCTTTGAGCATTTCGATTTGTTTGAGTTCTTTCGTTTTCTCGCTTTCGACATCGAGAAATTAAGAAGTTAAATGTCTAATCTAGCTGCTTTAGCGGCGATATCCGCTCGGTAATTTAGAGACCCAATGCTAGATGCGCGGCTCGATGTGCGGCTTGCCCTTGACCGGTGGGACCCAGCAATGCTCGGTGCCTTGTGAGAGGACATTTCGATAGCCTCAAGTTTTTACTATAGTGGATTTCTCTTCCAGTCGTCTTTACTGATATTATAATACATGACGCGACACCGTCTTGAAGCCAATTTGGCTTTTCCATAACTTTAATGTCTGTATTACACCGTAAAAACTTGATCCGGCTATATAAGGGGAAATCGTCGTTGTTGTTCGTTCGATACGTGTATGATTATGCGGGGCTTAGCACTGCCTGGCTCGAATTTTATCGGGTTACAGAGTTAATTATTATCTAAGTATTATTATTATATTACAGATTCCGTATTGCCCCACGAAAATTTTTTCACAATCTTCGGTTTTTTGAGTTTTTTTTTTCCACCTTCAAACTGCAAAACGATCGACAGCGAACATTCGAGTAGCGAATTCTAACACCCAGAAGAAACGGAAATGTTTAATCAGCGGGCCGTCTTTTTCCGTATTCGGAGCGGGACATTTCGTGAGCTTTTTTGTGTTGCTTTGTTCGGTTGCACGAATTTCGCTAACACAAAATCGACCAAAAAAACAAAGCCACCCAAAAAAAGCAAGAAACAAACAGGTCTTAAAGTTGACAATGGGAGAGGACGAGCACTTTTATTATCCTGAAGAGATTGAAGAGGAAAATTTTGACAAAAAGAAAAATAATAAGATCACGAGCCGCCACCGATAGCCAAGAAATACAAAGCTTAAGTTATTTATATCGTATAAACAAACAAATGAATCAATAACAAGGGATGTAAAGACTCAGAAAAGTATACTTAAGATAAGTACTACCTGTTATTTGTGAATGCAATATTTCCATCAAATCAAAAAGCAGCACAAAGCGATTGGCATTTCCATTTTACTTCAGAAGTTTGTTCTCTACATATCGTGGAGTTTTCGAACTAAACAGTCCATTCATACCGTGAAGACTAACATATCAGCTTTCTTTGTTTTGGTTTGGATGAACTTCACATGATAAAACCTGTAGCTTCCAAAAGTCGTCCAATTAAGTAATTGTTGTTGAATCTTTTCACTCATTTACATTTTTGATTTGGCGGCGCGCGAGTGTTTCTTGTTTTCCCGCCTTTTTTAAATCGATCGATAAACTGATTTGTTTTCTTTTCATTTTTATTTTAAAAAGCCATATAATAAACAACTTACTAACCGCAAAGCCTCGGTTTGATATTTCCATGCATGACCTCACTCTCGGTTAGAGAGTAGTTAGTATTGCAATAATCGAGTGGACCCCAAGAAGTTTTGTGGCTGTCACCCTTTTGAGTGTCTCCCCGTTACAATATATTTTGGCTTTAAAATTGCTCAATGAGTGCACAGAAGACAATTGCCTCGCGTCACCATCAACATTTAGTGTTGTTGTCGTTGAAGTGAGGAATGTGATTGAGTCATTGCCTAACCGTTCCATCATTTTGTTTGCATCCTCAATGCATTGATTTACTTTCATAGGGACTTCATGATTTTTGTGAAATCAGCATACTGATGTCATTAGGTATGGAATTTGTCCTTTAGATTAACAGCATATTGAGCGTCAAAAGGATGGACGGCGGGACACCAAAATTTGCCTTGAGAGGACTGGATAGTTTATTATCTACCTAAACCATTTGTTGCATGGCACAGACAATTTCATCCCTTATTGCAAGCAAGGTTTTGATTGTTGAATAACACTTCTGAACCCTAAAATTTCATTTTCAAATAGAGAAAAGTTCCCCATGAAAGAATTTACCTGTTCTTCGACTTGCCTTTTGTACACTGGGCTAGAACGATAGAAACGGGCGGTAGTTATGGTTGTTATTTTATTTATTTGGCGACTGGAAAATTGGATGGCCTTGTATACAAGTTTATGATGTGTCTTGAAGGAACTGATAGTACCTCAGACAGGCTTTATGGGTTTCACTGGTATTGAGTCTAATCCTGTAGAGCCGTCTAAACGGAGCTGGTTGATCTCCCATAGTACTTCCCCTTAGGAGACCTGGGTAAACTCTTAAAGAAGTGAACGGTTTGCCACACTACTTTACACACTACTTAGGTCTTTTGGGAGTGAAGGCTTTCTTAATTAATGTCGTCTTTGCATTATGGATTGGTGATTTTTAGTTCTTTAGGGCAGCTCTAAACGCGTCTGAGGGGAGCATTCCCATCAATGCACTCTCTTATAAGAGAATTTTTAAATTTCAACAATTTCGTCAGACGATTCTACTCCATTATGTAATGAAGTGTCTTGTTTAGTGCAAGATCCAAGTAAATTCTAGACATTTATAATGATAGCATAAAGTGCGTTTATAATGCGATTTATAATGCATTTGTAAATTGGAGGCACGTTTTATTAAGGCACGCACAGAGTTCTCCACAGGTACAGGGAGTACCTATTCACCACTATTGCTGGGGAATTAAGCACCACCTCTGCTTTATTAGCTTGGCCTTTGATGATTGGCCATGGAAGAAAAATAACATTAAATCATGTAAGATGTTTGGGCACCGGGTTCATTTTACGGAAGAACGGAATCGACCCTATTGTCTCATTGAACGGAGGTTTCATACGGATCTCATTGTCACATTTTTTTACGATACCCCTCATGATTGTGATGTTGAGAAACGCTTTGTGTTTCTCTACTGTTAATGTTAATATCAAATGCTTCCATCTTTTTTGAACCAGTATGCGTCTTTCACTTTTTTTTTTGAAAATTTTTTTAAATTACGTTCATTGGAAGATGATGCAATGTAACGCAAACTTATTTGTAGTTTGTAGTTGTAGTTTGTCAATGCTCTATTTATTTTATTAAGAGTATAGAGTTTATCATGGCATAAGAAGACTAAATGTTTTGTATTTAAAAGATATAAATGTTTTGATGCCTGGGAATAATACATAAAGACAAATAAATTTGACTCTTACTTTACATGTCTAACAAGGTGTTTACAAGCAATAAAAAATTCACAACCTCAGAATCTTTTAGTAGAGGCATTCCTCTATGCATTTAGTATCAGTTATGCTCTGTACTTTCGTACAGGAGCACTGCACAACTCCTTGAATCAACCCACGGAGTGCATTCACTTGGTGAATAATATTGTGGTTGTTCTTGTGCTGGCAGTTTTGGCACTGTTTTAGAACATTTGGTACCTTTTTCTTTCAGAGATCTACTTCTGGCAGCACAGGCTGTACGTGGGAATGACCAACACTTTTTCTGCCATTGGAATTAGTGATTAGTCCTCTAGTTTACTACTTTACTGACAAGTTTCTTGTAGATCCTTGAGATTGATATTTTTGTTAGCATTTATTTTATTTTTTCATTAAAATATTATAATCATTGTTAATCTTGCTCGATTGAAAATATCCCTTCATCCATCCCATTATCTTCTAATATTTCAAGCTCAGGCACCATGTTAAATTCATAGTGGATAATTGAGTTGGAAGTGAATAACAGGGTTTATGGCGGTTTAATGGGTTACGCTACCCATGAAGCAGTGTGGAATGATACGATATTTTTTTAAGAATGAAAATGAGCTGGGAATATTAGAATACCTTCTGAGTCTATGGTTGCTCTTGAAGCCACATTATTACTTGCCCGATCAAAAAAAACATTTATTTATAATATTAACTACATTAACATCAATATTTTAAAGTTAAACCCGATTATTACCTGACTTATACTTACCATACATGATTGGGAATCTTGACCAGTCCTCTGGTGCTGTCTTTCTTGATATTCCTATAAATTGGGGAGTAAATTTCTTGCTTCTATATTCTGACGCAAAGTGATATGAATGTGTGAAAGGGTATCCTGTTCAAAATTTAGAACTCATATTAGTGCCGTAGCCAACAATAGATAGCTGACTGGTTACCTGAAAAAAAAAATGTATCCGATTCCCACACAAAGGGAAAGATGTCCAATAAACCTACCTCGAAAATCTTTCCTCATCACGACGTGCGATAGAACCCAGTATTGATGTCTTGTAGCCGAAAACTCGTGGGCTTGAATGAGAATGTGGCAAAGGGAAACCCAAATTTGCATCAATATCCATGCCTACCTCAAATCGTGTTCCGCTCATTTCCTTGCACAAAATCATTAACCCGCTTTTGTTCTGTTTTGAAAACAGTTTGTCAACATTTTGCCGGCACACTGAGACCGAGATCTTCCGCTTTGCCACCATCTAAAAGATTCTAAATATCTATTTCAATTCGCAAGGCACTGTTGTGAAACACCTATAAAAAGGTCAAATAGGTGTGGTCAATAGTAGTTTCAACTGCTAAGACAGCAGAAACGGGCAAAAATCACGGAAATGTCAACTCTGAATTCATAGTGGATGGAGAGGCATTCGTGAGGACTGCCGAATAAATTGAAAAGGCCATCCAAGAAACAAAATATCCTCGGGGCGGTGTTTTGGCTTTTTAGACGGCGTTGTGGTCAGCATGAGTCTTGCCTCGAGGAGGAGTTGTGGCTCAGGCTCAGTCAACGGGGTTAAGCGGGTAGGAGGTCGTACAGGTCCACAAACCTCCCACTCACAATCTGCGCCACCAATAGAAATAGCTAAATTGAGGAGGAGGGGATGGATGCCTCGAAATTCTTGCTAAAATCTAGCAAATATTCTTAATCTCGGCGTTTATACGCAAGTATCGAAGTCTCAGTTTTCTCATAGGAGCCTCGGACTTTTGTTTTCTGTTGTGGTAAGGGACCTAAAATTTGTGAAAATTCTCGGGCCCGGATTCTGAAACGCGGGTCTCGGCGCTCGGCAAGTCTCGGATTTACCCATCGCTTACCTCACAACAACTTTATAATGCTTGCAGACTTTGTGGTTTAGCTCCCAAAGGAATCTCCCGCGCGGTAAGAAGAAGGCGCTGAGTCCTTGAGCATTTAAAATGTTGCTTGTTTTTAACGGTACTTTGTTTCTTGACGAAAGGGAACACATTAATATTATGTTCACAGAAAAAAACTTTTGTCATTGTTATTTTATAAAATAAACAGGATATCGTTTCAATTGATATTCCAAGGTACGAACTTTTTACCATATCCACCATTTGCCCCATAGCCCTATCCCTTGGCATGGTACTTGCAGTGCTATGTGTCTGGTGAGTATAGTGGACCACCCCTCCCCCTTACTTTTCACCATATCCACCATATCCACCATTTGCCACATAGCCCTATGCCATGGCCATGGTACTTGTAGTGTTAAATATCTGCTATGTACGGTGAACCACCCCTCCCCCTTACTTTTCACCATATCCACCATTTTCACCATATCCACCATTTGCCACATAGCCCTATGCCATGGCCATGGTACTTGCAGTGTTGACTGTCTGCTATAGGAATGGTGAACCACCCCTCCCCCTTACTTTTCACCATATCCACCATTTGCCACATAGCCCTATGCCATGGCCATGGTACTTGCAGTGCTATGTGTCTGCTTTAGGTACGGTGGACCACCCCTCCCCCTTACTTTTCACCATATCCACCATATCCACCATTTGCTACATAGCCCTATGCCATGGCCATGGTACTTGCAGTGTTGACTGTCTGCTATAGGAATGGTGAACCACCCCTCCCCCTTACTTTTCACCATATCCAACATTTGCTACATAGCCCTATGCCATGGCCATGGTACTTGCAGTGTTGACTCTCTGCTATAGGAATGGTGAACCACCCCTCCCCCTTACTTTTCACCATATCCATCATTTGCCACATAGCCCTATGCCATGGCCATGATACTTGCAGTGTTGAATATCTGCTTTGTACGGTGAACCACCCCTCCCCCTTACTTTTCACCATTTCCACCATATCCACCATTTGTCACATAGTCCTATGCCATGGCCATGGTACTTGCAGTGCTATGTGTCTGTTTTATGTATGGTGGACCACCCCTCCCCTTACACTTTAGCATATCCACCATTTGCCACATAGCCCTATGCCATGGCCATGGTACTTGCAGTGTTGACTGTCTGCTATAGGTATGGTGAACTCCCCCTCCCCCTTACTTTTCACCATATCCACCATTTGCTACATAGCCCTATGCCATGGCCATGGTACTTGGCAGTGTTGAATATCTGCTATAGGTATTGTTAACCACCCCTCCCCCTTACTTTTCACCATATCCACCATTTGCCACATAGCCCTATGCCTTGGCCATGGTACTTGCAGTGTTAAGCATCTGCTAAGTATGCTACATTGTTATATTACCATTTGGGCACTTTCCACTAGTGCTTGACAAATGGCCATTTCGAAATGGCCAATGTGAGCAGTGTTGGACAACAGTCTTTTTTCCTCCATCGAGGCCTTCCTTTTAAGCCGACTTGCAAACTGCCTTGTTAAATGACTTCACTTGTATTTCGCTTTATTCACAACTTATTTTGAAGCAATTTTGGTATTCCTCTTTTTTGTTTATTCTCGAATGTGTCACCTCTCGCTGACCATTTTACTACCCAGCTCTCGAATTTTACTAGTTTTTTTAACGATTTCCCTCATCAAAAACCCATTAGCACGAAGTGTACATGCTTGGGCAGGACTCATTTTTCGCTACGCATGCTAAAAAAGCCTAAACAAGTCCAAAAAGTTCAAAATATAATGTTTTGGCGGCAATAGAAAAACCCTCGCGTGGAGGTTTGGCGGGGAAAGGAAAAAAAATTAGTTTTTTAGTGCAGATGTTAGTTAGTACCTTAAAGGTGTAATTACTTTAAAATACAATCCTGTAGTAAGAGGAACAAATCTTTGGGACACCCTGTATAATAGCGGAGCCGCAGGCCGCGCGCGGAGCTCCATAGGTTTAGAAACATGGTATAGCTATGCGACTTTGTTTTATGGTCATCGCGCGGTTACCATCCATCCAGTCAATCGTGCAACTCCCACTCGGTCTTACTGTGTTATGTGCTTTTCACCGCCTCACTTTGTGCTTCAAAGTTTGTATGATCACAGAAAAAAGCCAGCATAAAAATACTATGGCCCCATAGTACTCAGGAGAGATCCCAAGAGACAAGAAAAAGTGAGTCGACTACGAGATCTGTTTTCTTTATGTTTTTTTTTTTTTTTTTCCATACAAATTCTCTTGCGTACTAGAATGTAGAATACAAACCGAGTGCTTGGGTTACCTGTGGTTACAAGAGAATCTTCTCATCAAAAATAAAAACCCAAAATGCAACCACTGATCAGGGGTGGATCCAGGTTTTTGAGTGAGTAGTTTCCACCGAAACACCAACAATAGGGGTGTTTGGGGGCATGCTCCCCCAAGAAAATTTGAAATTTCAAGCTCTATAAATGCCATTTTCTGCATTTTCAGAAAAGTTTATTACCCCAAAAAGAACAAAAAAACATGCTATCATAAAGGCAAAAAAAGTTTTATTTTGTTGAAGGTGGTACATGAAACACCTTGCTCTACAAAAAATTTCTGGTATCCAAACGGGTGCCACTGGTCTATGTCCAATATAGCTACCTACTAACTGTCTTTGAGCAGGAGAAGGAAAAATGGTACTTATAGATGGCAAGCCTGTGGTTGGTCCTTGGTCCAGGAGTTTTCAAGATAATAAGAAAAAAAAATCCAATATTAATATCATATGTCATATACAAAAGATATGTAAAAATTATAGACAATATAATTTGAATAAAAACTCCCCTTTTTCATCCTTGGGAACTGCAGCCACTGGAGCTCTGGAGAAAAATACAACATTAATATCAAGTTATGAAAATGAGAAGTACTAAATGATTATAAAATATATAATTTGAAAAATACTCCCCTTTTTTATCATTTGAAACTGCAGCTTCTGGAGCCCAGGGAAATGTTTGTAAACCATTTGAGCTTAACATGAAATCCCAGTGTCAATAGAAATATTGAAATAATCACTAAATAAAAAAAACATCTAGAAATGACTTTTTAAGAAAGTTATACAGGCACCAGTTTGAGTTTCTGTAGCTGTTATCCATCAGTTGAAGGGTAAGACCCAGATGGAATATAACTCACAAGCCCTCTAGAAACAGATGGTGCAAAAATTTAAGTTAATATGTTTGCCATTCTCATTCTCCTAAGGTGCAATTGAGCAAATAAATCTATTATTCTGTCCAGGTCTAAATCCATGTCTTTGTGGGTATACATTAGTGCCAGCCCATTCAATCTGTCCTCAGTCATTGTGCTTCTCAAATAGGTTTTAAGATTTCGAAGGGATGAAATGGATCTCTCACAAGAAGCAGATGAAATTGGAAGTGTGATCAGGATCTTTCAACATGAAATAAATATTGACATATGCATCTGTCAATATCCTCCAGTGTAGCCTAAGAGTGTCTGGAATCACTTCTCCTCTGTTATCCCTCCCCTTCCATAATCTCTCCCATAATAAAAGCTCTGCCTGTAAACCTATATAATTTGAGATGTCCTGTCTGTAATAGTTACAAAATTCTAAAACATTAGGCTTCCAGTCATCAGTAGCAATCAAAACAGAGGGTATGATCGAAATACCTTTGTAGCAGATAAATACATCATCCTTGAATCTAGAATCGAGCTGCTCGAGTACATGGTCTAGGAAAACTCTGGTCAGATTTATCTTGTAATAGTCTTCAGGATTTGAAGCAGGAGCACTGGGTCTATGTGTCTGTCTCTGAGCTACCCTTGGCTTATCTGGTTGTACATCTACTTGTCTTGCGATAGTCACTGCATCCTGGTACAGTTCATGGTGTGTGGCATCAATGTCATTGCTCATTTCTGTGAGAACTGATATCAGAAGAGCAAGTTCTTCTTTAGCTTTCAGGATATCCATAGCTTTACTTTGCAGCTTCACTGTAAGTGGTTTAGTTAGTGCCAAAATATGTCTGACAATAACAATAGCAACAATAAAGGAAAAGTTGATAGCATTAAGTAATGATTGGGCATTCCAGTTGGTATTTTCATGCTTGTGTCTGTTCATTGAGATATCTTCTAGTGTAGCTGTGACTGGATGGAGAAGCTCAACTATTCGGTCCATAGCATCTATCCTTTCAATCCATCGGGTGCGGCATACATTAATTAAAGCAGTGTGTGTTTTTTTTTTTTTTTTTTTTTTTTTTTTTTTGCAAAAGTTCTATGATCTTGAATTGTAAATGTTCTTGTCGCTTGGGAGAGTTGTCAAAAAATTAAAAAAGCTTTCGCACAACATCCATCATGTTTCTGACATTTGGTATTTGGCAGGTATTGGCAATACACAAATTCAGCTGGTGATTCATGCAATGGACAAAAATTGCCTTCTCATGTTCTGCTCTGATTAACGAGGAGGCTCCATTAAGTCGTCCAGCCATATTGCCAGCGCCATCATAACATTTGCCACGACAGTCTTCCATCATCAATCCTAAGTCTACTACAGCTGCAGTTATAAGGTCTTTGATGGCCTCTCCTGTTGTTCCCTCCTTACAAATATAAAATCCAATAAATTCTTCTCTGATGTTTTTGGTTGAGTCGAGAAATCTAATCACAACAGAAAGATTTTCTTTGTTTGCTATATCAGCCGCTTCATCTGCCATTACAGAAAAATATTTACTATCTCTCATTTCTTGAGATAAATTATTTAAAATATGAGCACCAACAGTTGATATCATTTGATTCTGGATGGTCTTTGAAATGTATGTGGCATTTCTTGGTGCATTTTCTAGGTGCTGCTCCAGTATTTGGTCACCACTATCTACCCGGAATTCAAGCAGTGCCTGGAAATTACCAGCTAGGGCAGCATTAGTGGGGTCACTATCCCTCACCCCCTGAGTGGGATATTGTTTTTCCCACAGAAAATAATTGTATTAAAAAGGGACCTAAGGATCTCACGGTTTCTAGCAATTTGCTGTTGAACGATGTTATTTAACTGCAGATTTATCGGGACAGCGTCTGTTCGCATCATTTTCTTAAATTCTTCTATAGCAATCATAGAAAATTTGTGAATTTCACAATTTCCTTGCGCGTGTTTTGTAAAGCGCGAAGCGGCCGAAGTCCAATTTGTAAGAGGAGACTTCAATAATTTGTCTAACTTGCTAGCGTTTCGCCCACACTGAACTCCGAAACAAACACAAGCTAAGCAAAACACTCCATTGTAATATTTAGAGTAGGCTAGCCATGGATATTTCTTTAGCCAGTTTGAAACAAACTTGCGAGATTTTCCATTCTCTATTGACACTGGGAAATCGAAAAGCTCACCTGGTTTCATAAATTTTCGATGAATTACAACTTGTCCTGAGGCGAATAGCTGGCGAATTGTCGAAGACTAAGCCAATGTCGTAGGGAGAACAATCCTCCTTCCGACAGACAGGAGCACGAGCCATAAAGAGTAAAAACTAGTGCAATTTGTTAACAATTCCTTCGTAAACTCCGATGCAAGTACTGAGACTCTAGTGAAGGCAAACGAAAGAAGACCGTTGGGGGAGGTACAGACCCTTTTATACTTTTGTCGATAGTTTCCGCGGTGGTTTCCAAGTGAGTTAGCCAATCAAAAATGGTTTTGAGTGAGTTCCAACACAATGAAAAAAATTCCAGCCAATCGCGCGAGGTTTTGAGTGTGTTCCAGGGCTAACTATAATAACACCTCACCCACCCCCTCGCTTGCGAATTGGTGACAATATTTTCCGATCTTATCCGACGGATTTCCGAAGGTTCCCGAAAAGTGATCGAAGCTCAAATCCAAAGCTCGTGATCCAGGGCGCTCCGTGAAGTCGCATAAGAATAATAAAGACGATAAGGCATCTTTTTACGTGTTTAATTTAATTAAAAACCAAAAATACAGGAGATTGAATGATTTCCACAGACAAGCCAATAGTTTCTAGGGATATCGGAGTATTTTTAAAAAAGCCATTTAAGTTCAAAATAACTTGGTCTGAAAAACTTTGAGTGTGTTCCGGAACTTACGTAAACTACCCTGGATCCAACCCTGCTGATTACCTCTATTTTTTGGTTAAGATTATATTGTCTGCACCTTGCATACTATCTAATGTGTTTAGCAGGCAAATGTCTTAAAGATAACATGGTAGGGGTGACCCGGCAAGGGGGAAAACATACACTAGCGAAAAACGTTTTTTGGCAAATGTGGAAGATTAACGAATGCTTTTTCTATAATGAGGGTACGATCTTGTTAAAAATAAGGGAAAGATTTTGCTTCGTTATATCGTTCATAAACGATCTTGTTCCCGGGGCACAATCGGAAGAACGTTTTTTAAACTCTAAAGTTCGGAAGATCGTTCTCTGAAATTTGGAAAGTTCGGAAGATCGTACTCTTAAAATTCGGACGATCGTTCTCTTGAAGCTCGGGAGAACATTCTAATAATTCGGAAGATCGTCATTAGAAATTCAGAAGAACGCTTTTAAAGTTTGGAGAATGTCCTTGATATTTGCCGTATGCAAGCTAAGAAAGAGTCGACTCTATTTGTATTTGCAATACAACGACATGTTAACGGTGACGACAACAATATGACAGTTCTCGCTTGTTACTAAACTCGCGCATCAAACAGACCTCTCTAAAAAGAGTCCTCTATATCTCAGCTTTTTTTTGCCATTAGGATAGTGACACGATCCGTAAAGTTCGACAATCGATTTGTTTAAGCCGTATGCAAATTAAGAAAGCGAGTCGGCTCTTGATCTTTTTTTGTCTTTTCAAAACGAACGGATTTTTAATGGCGACCACAACTTTACTATGACGGCTTTGCGCTTGCTATTGAACTCGCGCATTAATATCATAGCTTGAATCTGCCTTTACGATCATCGCGATAAACGCACTGATAAACGTTTTTCAAATCCCTGAAAGTTCTTGTCTTCGTAAAGCCGACCATTTCTTCGGATGAACGATCTTGAAAATCGTTCGAGTGTTAACCTTAGTGATGAACAGGGAGAACGATCTTGTCTTCGTAAGAACGATATTGCCTTCGGAAGAACGATCTTGGCTTCGGAAGAACGATATTGCCTTCGGAAGAACGATCTTGGCTTCGGAAGAACGATATTGCCTTCGGAAGAACGATCTTGGCTTCGGAAGAACGATATTGCCTTCGGACAGACGATCTTGAATTCGGAAAAAGGATCTTGAAAATCGGAGATCGTTTTTCGTAGAAGTCTGATAAGCGTTCTGCATAATCCGCTAAACGATATTTTTCGTTTATAAGCCCGAACGCTTTTTCTCTAGTGTACGTTTTCCCTTGCCGGGTCGGGGATTTCTTACTTTTGTCCACAGCATAAGTGTAATAGGGTTTTTTAGAGCAAGGTACTTGCTCTCAATGGTAAATCTGTGAAGAAAACATTTATTTCTATCAACCTAAAGATAATGAGGAAAGGGGAAATGTTAAGAGATTGGTCAATGAAGTTGTTGCATTTTACTGTTAATTTTTTTTTTACAAAGATATAGTCCCATTTCTTTCTTTGTTCTCTATTTGTTAACTATTTTTGTATGCAATTGATATTATTTGCTGTTTCCCCACTGCACCCTAAATAAATTAAAATAGGCTAGGTTTGGAATTAGACATTTTCGTTTAGCGCTTTCAGTAATATCAATTATTTTTTTAGAATTTGCTTCCCAAGTCAATTTGTTCTGCTCCATTGCATTTTATTTTGAAGTAGTCATTTCATTTATAAGTAGTCATTTTGAAGTTTTGAAGTAGTATTAGCATGTGTGGATCCAGAGTTTCTATATAAAAAATAACAGCAGGCTACCATGCTAAAGGGTGGGTGCACCAATATGTAATGCATGACTGGAGGTATTTTTGTGGATTTTAGTTTTCTTGGTGATGGAGTATAACCAGTAAGTGATAGATGAAACTTGTGTATGGCACCTGTGTATCTAACTATATCATTCTATATTTGGAATGCTGTTTCATCCATTATTTGTTTCTTTGCAAGGGCAGAGCTGGTCAGAATGTAGCTTTGATACTATAAAGGGAAGTTTTTTTTTATTAGATAAAGATAAAAGACAACAACAAACTTGTGCTTTTTAGATAAAAAATCTGTAAAGAAAACAGTTTTATATTAATGCTCAGTCAAGTTATTATTACATTATTGTTATATATTTTTTTAAAGTACAGTCACATTTTTTCAAATAGAGTCACATTTCTTAATTAATTTTTTTTTGTTTATTTATTCCTTTTTCTTAAATAATTTTTGTTTATTTTGTTTATTTATTGCTCTCTACCCCTAACTTAGGTCAATGAACATGGTTTGGTTGGAAATTAAAAATTGGAATTAAGCACTATCAGTAATTTAGGATTTGCCTCCATTACATTCATTTTTGATAAGCCAGTATTGGTGGGTCCAGGGTTTCTAAAAACAACAGGCCAAAGGCTGGGTGCTCCAATATGTAGTGCATGACAGGAGGAATTTTTGTGGAGCTAATTTCAACACATTCCTCTGAATAATCAGTTGCGGTACATGAGAACTAAAGTATGGTATCTAAATCTTTGGAATGCTGTTACATCCTTGATATATTCATTGCAAGGTTTAGTATTTGTTAACTTTCATACTGCATATTGAATATTATTAAATTAGCGCTTGCTTGATCCATTTGAAGGGGCCAATACAATTCATAATGACATGGAAGTAGAAAATTTACATATTTTTAATTTAATTTAATTTAAAACCATTCTAAAGAAACCTACAGTAGATCCCCCTAAAACTACCCCTATCAGTCAACACATAAAGATGTTAAATGCGGGCTCCGCTTTTAGGCAGTGCCTAAATCTATATACTACATTTTCTCGTGTATGTCAGATAGTGTCCCATACATGTTCTGTATCTTTCACTGCTAGAAAAGGGGCCCACCCCGGGGTATCATATTTTAATTTTTTGGAGTTTAAAAATTGTCCTGCACAATGTTCATATAGACATAGACATCTTTTTATTTTGCATCGAGTACACAAGCATGTACATGGATGAGTCTCTAAAGTATAAGTATATAGTTTTACTTCAGTTTTCTTTACCAAACGTTACTGACAAAAGTTACATTCTTTAACTTGAAATATAAGCAGAAAGGCTAAGAATATACTGTACTAAATCAAGAGTCATTTTAGTAGCGGGACTTGGAGGAGGGGGAGGTATCATAAGGCCATATGAATGGATGTTTTGTACAGTGCTATTTTTCAGATTTTTGTGCCTTTGTCAATGAAAATAGCCTTCAAGCAATCGGGGCCCTGTCTGATAAGACCTTATGAATATATGGATAAAGGGTAAATTGTGGAAGGTGTTATACAAGTGTCAAGATATTGTTCATGTTTTTCAAGTACTAGTCAGTACACGGCCAGCTGGGTTTATGGTTGCACTAGCGCTAACTATATTTTATTACACATTGTTCTGCAGTCTATACCTCTGGCTCGTATATTATATCCACCTTGAAGTCAGTTTCTTCATGGTTTTGTTCTATACCGCTGTCTCGTATATTGTGTATGGCTTAAAGTCAGGTATTTGGTTGGCTTGAGGTCGTGATGGATGGCAGTAGACGGGGCAGTTGTAATAACACACCATCGATGAAATGCCTATCATAAACGCCACACCAACTACGACTGCAACGGCGATAATGGAATCTGTACTGTAGTATGTGTATAGACCCCAGAATATTACCATGGCTGCATTTTCTATTAATATGATAAAATGGTATGGGATACTGTACCTTCGTGTTCTGCATGCTGCAAGCGGAAAAAACGAGAACTGGTGTATGTAAGCGATCGCTAATTTGAACAAAAAGGATTTCACTCTGCTGTTTTGGAAATAATCACACTCCTGGGGGTATAGAATAATGATGGACAACACAAAATGAACCATTGTCATAGCGAATAGCAACCCTTTGAAAACAGACGCAAAAACTACTAGGCTGACTACTCGGGAAACTAAACAAAAAAAAATCCACGAAAACAATCCGATTTCGGCACAAACGGGTAGAGGACGAACATCAGCGTCTGCCAAATGTGTGTATTTCGCATATCCCACAAGGGACAACGAGAACATTGCAAGCGATTTGAGGATATTGACCGTCATTAGGATATTCCCCTGTGTCCATTCCCAGCGCATGGATATCACCAGGATATAGAGCTGAAGCACAGTCTGGGGAGCGTCTTCCATAAAGGCCGTGAGAACACCCAGTAATCTTACACTGAGCTGCTGGTCTATTAGCAATCTTTGCTTTTGCATCTTCGTTTGTTCATCATCATGAGTGTCGTCTAAGGCGCGGATCCTTCTTACAGTCCTGAAGATCCGCCAAAATCTACGAAAGTGAAATCTCACCTTATTCCCAAAATCAAATTGTGTCATTTGTGATAAGCCCGTAGTCAATGAAACCAAGAAATTAAAACTGATCAAGAGTTTTATTTACTACGCGCTGTAACAGGTCTTCATTTCTTTTCTGTCCCAAAAGAATACATCTACCCTAAGTTCTCAGCCAACCTGGAAAACCAATTCAAGTCAGGAAAAAGTAGAGGAATTTAAAAAAAAAAACGTATTTCAGAAAAGTAAATGAAGTTTGTTTTGTCGAAAAGATATACTGATTCATTTATTTTCACACTACGACAATTTAATTTAAATAATTATGATGTAATTAATCATAACCCGGGGCTCAACTGGTTTTCAAAAGTATTAGTAAGTGGTTCAGACGCTTACCTTAAGGCCTGCCCAAGTTGGAACACGTGCATTATGTAGCTGATGGCGTTCGTCTTTATCCCAATCTTTTCGAGCCATTTGTTCCTGTTTTTAAAGATATTAGTTAGTAACTTGAAGAATATTCTGCCGAAATTATTTGTTAGAGTGTAATTGCTTTTAATTACAAGCCTTTAAAATAGAGGAACAAACTTTTGGGACACGCTGTACATAGTCACCATTGCCCGTTTTGCGATAAGAGTCGAGTTTCTGTGATATCCTGGAATATCTCAGAAAATCGCAATAAATCCAAATGAAGAAAAAAAAGGTGCGAGATCACACTTTGTGAAATTCAAAAATATCTTTGAATATCGCAACGACGCAAAAGATATGAATAGCTCGTTTGCGATGTTCTACGATTTTCCATGATATCCTATTAGGTGAGTTCATTCCGGCTTGAGAAAAGAATTGTGTGCAAAAGAATTTGATACGCATGGGTCGACCTTTGGATATTCTGCGATTTTTTTTTCAACATTTAAAATTAACTGTATTAAAATTATCCGAATTTGAAGCACTGTTAAGTTATGCGTGACATTTCTAAAACGCATAGTTTTAAAGCGGCTTATAAAACAAAAGAAATAAAACAAAAACAGAAAAAGCAATAAACAACATTTGACAAATTAAATGAATAAAACCCTTCTAAAAATATATATACTGTGGAACCCCGGACACCCTCGGGACTTTCATAAGTGTCCGTATTATCGGGGTGTCCGTGTTAAGCGGGCTTTGTTTTGTTTTACTTCATAGTTAAATGACTTCGTCTTCTGGAAAAGGCGACTTGAAATAAAAAGTCACGTGACTTCTTAGTTCAAGTGTAATTTTTCAAAAAAAAAAATTGCACGAGCCCGTAGGGCGAATTTGAGACTATTTAAAGCACACGAGCGCAATTACGAATCGTATGATCACTTATAAATAACACACAAATTAGTTAAAGTCAAGTTTTTGTTTGAAACACAGTAAAACAGCGCGCTTTTTTAAAAAAACTGGTGTGATTCGTCCGTGGAATTGGACATTGAATCTAAAAATGATCACAATATGTTTTTTGTTTGTTTTAAACGCGATCCCCTGATAGAATAGAATAGCCATAGAATTGCTCTGTCATATTTTTTTGCTAATTAACACCCGAGTGTTTTTTGCCCAGTTATATTTTTGCTTATTTTTATCACCCGATGAGTGTTTCTGTCCCGTTATAATTTTGCCTTTTTTTCGCTAATTGTTCACTTTCCTCCCTCTGATTGATGTTGCGCTATATTCCTCGAGGTTCACGTGGGTAAAGGTCAGTTATTAAGAAACTCATAAATAATCATATAGAACCAAATTAATTCCGGCCCGCTGTAGACTTGTATCAACATTGTGAATCAAGCCCTTAAATGATACAAACTTTTGCATTTTGCTTTTATTGTTGTCATTCTTCTGACAGGTATTTGGATTAGTTGATGGAAGCGTTACCTGGAATGCCGAGCCTATGACGCTCCCCGTGGAGATCGATGCTCAAAAAGCATCGATCTCCACAGGGGCCGGGGTCAAAAATTCCGTTGTTAAGAGCGTGCGGCTTGTTATGATACGATCTTACGTTCTGTTATCAACATCACCCAATCAGAATCCGCTTTTTTTGCATACGTCATTCACCCCTTGCTGGCTGCCTGGGATGTCGCCGACTTGTACTGGTTTTCGTTGGATTGTGCCGGTTGCATTTTCTTAGCGAATCTCCGTGATTTTAGTGAATTTTATCGAATTTTAGTGATCAAGTCAAAATGACTTCCAAGAAATTTGTTGTTGTGGAGTGGCTGAACAACGCAGAGGATCGTCGCGAGTTAACAGTTCAGGGGAAATGAAGTTTTGCGCCAGAGTGGTTTGGTATCGGTGGTATTCATTGCATTGCAGCAGATAACACACCAAGACTTTACGAGGCAGAAGTGTTGCAAAACTTCGGTAAGTAGAAGTTAGGCTTCTTTTTTTATCGTTTTACTTTATAAAATAGAGACCTTAAGCAAGGACGTCCTGACGGCGCATGTAGAGAACGCGAAAATAGGAAAATGCCGTTCTAGATTTGCCGTCGCGGACGACACGCCGTGTTGTGTGAGCAGTTCGTGAATGCGCGCGCCGTTCTTGATGCCGTCGTTCTTGCGTAAGGTCTCTAATATAATAATAGAACTAAGCAACGGTAGCGCAGAGAATATTTCGAGTATTCAGTCTGAGTTCCTACGGTATTTCTCCCCATGCTCACATTCGCTTTGGCTTCTGTTTCTTAAGGAACGTCGATGCTATTATCTTCTGCGGCATTGTCTGGCTTGATTTTGGATTACTTTCCTCCGTGATTTGTAAATACTCTTGCTTTTGGTGGCGGACGTTTGGGAGCACAAGCAGCTTCACAGTTCTAAACTACGGAGTACATTTTTATAAAAGCATGAAGTATTTGAACCCAGGGCGACGGTAAACCTCGACGGCGTTTAATTCTATATTGTAACATACATGCGCCGTAATAAGGGTGCAGCACCTCTGTATTATGACTTTAGTGCTAAAACTCGGAGCAATTTCAGAATTATATCTCAACTTGCAGTTTTTGGATTTGGATTTCAGACTCACAGCGCAAGGCAAAGCAGTTTGAAAACGAGCTGCTTGAGGAGGCAACGACAGCGTTGACCGAGGTAAATAAGAATAGGAACATCTACAAAATATTAAATGCATTCTTCGCATCCCTTACGTGAATGCTTGTGTAAGTTAATTTACCTTCACACAATTGATAATACTTTGCTAAAATAGTATATTAGTGTTAATGAAAAGAAAAGGTGAGTTTACACCGTGTGACTATGCTGAAGTTGCAATACTTATGACAAAAACGAAATGGTTGTTGTTGGTTAAACGGCGGCTTCGATATTCTAAATTCACTCCCTGGATATAAGGAATTTGGCTCTTAAACACAGGAAATATTTGGGTACAAATTCAAATTATGTCATTCGGTAATTTTCTCCCGCCCGGCCTGGATTTTATGATTTTGTGAATTATGTATCATATATTAGTAGTCGAATGCAGTGAATATAACAGAATCAACAAGTAGTTTTGGATTTTTCAAGGGCTGTGACTGTGCGGTTTTTGTCACATTGTAATAGTCCTTTCCGCTGTTATCACATTAAGAATATTAAGTGTTCTTTTTTTGTATTTTTTTTATAGGTTTACAAAGATGTTTCTGCAGAGGATCAGCAAAGTCCACTGGTACGTTTCGATAAAACATCATACAAACAATATAACCGGAGCAGAAAACTCGCATAGACTATATACATGCCTGATTGCTTATAAACCGATTTTAGCTGATTTCAATTCATTTTTCAATTTATTCTTTACAGTCACAACAAAAGCAGAAAATTAAATATCTGTCAAAGCCCCTGGAAGGGGTGAAGAGGCTTGTCAGACCTCTTCACCAAAGAAGAACTCATGCGGTGCACACTGAAGGGGAAGGGAATGTCCAGGGATGCCTGGACAGCAACAAGCTACAGATAATTTATGGTAAGTTACAACAGTGCGAGAAATGCAGAAAGGTATCACTTACTTAACTGCAGCTACCATTATTTTTGCAGGTGCAATGAGGGGAAATTACGGAATGACTGATGAGAAAGTGGACCAGCTGATTACAAAACAGCAAAATCCTTAAAAAACAAAACCAAAAAAAGTCTTCAGTAAAGCTAAGTGAAATGTCCATTGTTTGTGTAAAATGTTCGCTTTAGTGGGTTTTTTAATCATAGAGATATTTTAGCTTGCCTTGCACTTTTTGTTGTATACCAACTTTTTGTCGAATTTGGTTTTGTCTTTTAACGATTTTGGCTGATTTCTATAACGTTATAGAAGTCACTGTTCACGTTGTATCCGAAAATTATAAAGTTGATTATCAAATTTTGAAATAATTGTAAAATTGTTCTGTATTCTAAAAATAAAATTATTTGCTGGAAAATATTGCTAGATATTTGTAATAAATTACCGGATATCCAAGAAAAGCGTATAATATTCTGCAAAATGACAATATGTCAATAACAATAACCTCAATTTCCTTCAATTCCGAAAAATCTAATAATATCCGATTATGCATTCACTAAAATCAAAGAAAATCCAATATTGTCAAAGAATATCGTTCTTTATCGCAAAAGGAACAACCCATCTATGCATTCCCTGTCACATTAATGCATATTCCAAAAAAATCGCATTATATCCTATTGGATATTCCAGGATATCGTAGAAAATCCTGTTTAAAGTAAGTCTATGCCTTTTGAGATATCCTAGAATATCCTGGAATATCGGTACAAATTTACCGTGAAAATTCACACCTTGATCGTAGAATATCTTAGGAAATTGCAGGATGTTCTAAGATAAATATCGTGAGATTTTCAAGGATATTACAGAAAGTCTTGGAATATCCCAGTTTCATTTCGCACGGGTACGCACACTCCCGAGTTGATCAGTTTTACATACTCACATTACTACCCTTTCCCAGAGCTTGTAAGCCGAGTAGATCTGCACCACAACAGAGGATATGACAACAATAAGAACAGTGAGGGTGAACCAAATATAGTCTTTTCTGCGCCAGTGTTCCAACGCCACCAATAGGTCCAACACAATGTCTGTTACATTTAGCACTATTGAGATCAGAGGCAGCAACAGGTCTAAGCGAGTACACAGTGCTCTTCCAAACCACAGGCGTGCCTTGGGGTCAGTTGGTGCATACGTTGGTTTCTTGTCAAGTATGAAGTCAATCAATTTGAATAATGGCATTGTTTTGGTATTATGTTTGGAAATCCTAAAAAAGAACAAAGATAAGAATACTGAGTACACTTTTTTTTATATAAAAACGGCTAATTTTCAATTGAGGCTGGGCCGTTCTTATTTTTGGAGCATTTTACACTCGTTTTCAGTCACATGCGCACATTGTGTGCGCCGAAAAAGCACAAGGCGTCAAAAAACAGGCATGGGATACATACGAACATACGCACTAAAATCAACAACAACGCAAAGCTGAGAATCAATTCGAACTTTATTCAATTGCTGGCTTTATGTTTTTTTTCTCAATGATATTAGCTATGAAGGCGATCCTCTTTGATGTCTTTTGGTTGTGGTCGATCTAAAGCTTTATTTGGGTACCCCGCCATTTAGTTTTTGTTTACATTTTCGCAAGTGACATGCCGTATCATGGAATCTCACGTTCAGTACCTGAAATCGTGTTTGAGGTAACTCGCATACATCAAAGTCGCAGAAGAAAGGTAGCCGACTAAAACAAGCAAGAAGCAGAGTTGTGGTAAACCTTTTTTGTCTTGTCTTTTCGTTTCGGTTTGGGTGCTACAGTAGCCGTTGCGAATAAAAATAATCGATGAAATTGAAAGGGACTGGCCTAGTGAGCACATGAGTAGGAGCTTATTTATATATGGGATATTTTTTCCAGGGGTATGCTCTTGAGATACATGACAAGGGGATTTTCTGCAGTATGCTACAATAAATCATTGTATACCTATCTTCATGCTAGATGGCAACTCATTTTACGTAAATCCAGTGGCATGATGCAAAGTTTGAGTGGATACTGCCAAATAAACAAAGCAATTCCTGCCGTATTCTCTCTGGCTTGGTATAAAGATACATGCCTACATTTAAAAACTTCTGTATGGAAAGGAATCAGAAGTTTAGTGCTTATACATCAAATCCCTGTTATCTTTTCTTTTATAAAGATGAAATGTTCATTTAAACTAAGTTGCACCCTTTAGTCAAGCGGACAGAATTTCTGTTCAAAAGAAGATAGTTCATGTGGGTGTGATTGACAATTGATCATTCAGTTATATTTGTAATTTTCAAAACTTTGTCGGGCTAAAATGGGATGCGTGATTTGATATCAAACATATAATTTATAATGTTCGAAAATGATTCTCTCTGTTGTCCTATATTTTCTGTAGGGCTTTCATGTCTCTATACCTCATTTCTAATAAACACACCCATACAGAGACAGATCCAGGGGTGTTAATGGGGGTGATTTTCTTCTGAAGACATCATATAAGTTAACTGTCACCAATTTTTTCTCATTTGTCTGCTTAATGCTTTGGAGTATTTGGAAAGGGGTTGTTGGGTTGGTTTTCTGGAGATGATGGTGGCTACAGTATTAATTTCTGGTTCACACTTGCAAAGCACAGGATCGCATAATTCCCCGCTAGAATACGCAAAATAAATTAGTGGCACAAAATAATAGAAACAATGCAATCTCAGCATATTACATTCAAACTCATGATCATTTCTGCCGCTTTACCACACTTTTAGGCCAAAATAATACATAACTGTTTCTAGTGTGCACAAGACTTGTAAAATTTAACAATATTCATGAAATCAGTTATTTGACATGACAAATAAAATTTCACCAGGAGGGTAATTTATACCAGGGACGTGTAAGGTTATACACTTACACACACTGGTTATACACAAGGAGGGTTGACCAACAATTTTGTAAAGTACTATAAACTATTATTCATTGTTTAGCACCCTGGATTTCTTTTAAAAGTTCCTTTTTATACTAGAATACATGGGTTGTGTCCAAAAAATAGAACCCTCCTAATTCTAAATACTGTCACACTTGAAAATCTATAGTCAACGCCCTGATGATAAAGAATTAAATTATGAAAACTACATTTTGGGTGGACTGAGAAAATAAGCTTTTGAAGCGAAAAAAAGATTCTAGTGTCCAGCGGAGTACCATGACTGTTGTCACACAAGTAAACTTTCACCCAGAATAGGTTGTTCAAGTTTAAGCCCCTTCTCTCTCTCGCTTATAGTTTTTAATGTTTGAAAATGATTCTGTCTGTTGTCCTATTTTTTCTGTTGGGCTTCCATGTCTATACCTTATTTCTAATGAACACACCCATACAGAGACAGATCCACGGGTGGGAATGGTGATTTTTTTTTCTTAAGACATCATATAAGTTAACTGTCACCAAATGTTTATTTGGAAAGGGGTTGGTTTTCTGGAGATGATGGTGGCTAGTTTTAATTTCTGGTGTACACTTGCAAAGCACAGGATCACACAATTCCCCGCTAGAATATGCAAAGTAAATTAATGGTACAAAATAATAGAAACAATGCAATCTCAGCATATTACATTCAAAATCATGATCATTTCTGCTGCCTTGCCACACTTTTAGACAAAATAATGCAGAATTGTTTCTAGTGTGCACAGGACTTGTAAAATTTTACAATATTTATGAATTTCAGTTAGTTGAAATGAAATTTCACCAGGAGGGTACGTAAGTTATACCAGGGATGTGTAAGGTTATACACTTTCACACACTGGTTATACTTAAGGAGCGTTGACCAACAATTAAGTAAGGTACTAAAAACTATTATTCATTACTTAGCACCTTGGATTTCTTTTAAAAGTTCCTTTTTATGCTAAAATACATGGGTTGTGTCCAAAAAATAACACCCTCCTCTGTACGCCGTTGCATTTTGATCACACGTGAAACTATTGACAAAATTAAATAAAATCTATGTGAAATCTCCGGCTTTATAGTAGACCCCTGTTATGAAGTAACTGCCTTGAAGAACAGTTTAAAATAACTTTAATACCTCGAGATTTAGATAGAAAAACAGAGGGGCAAAGCTAGAAGTTCTCTATTTAATTTTGTATCAAGTAAAACTTTTACACTTGTGTTTTAGTTGCTGTACTTACTTAGCTTATTACAACGTATTAGCATCGAGTCGACAGTGCTTTCCGGGTCTGTGTTCAGCGTTTAGTGAACTATAAGAGCGTGTTTTTGGATATTGAATGGCATATTATTTACAGGGTGTCAAACGGTTAGGCTGTATATCCGTACTCCCATTCGCGCCGCCATTTTGTGATCGCTTGGCATACAAAAAAACAAGGGGGAGGGGGTGGGTACTCTGCTGTGATTGTATAGTTTCTTTATTTACAAAATGGCCCCAATTTAGTTATGACCCTAACTGTTTGTATTGAACTTTATGTCAAACCTAGGCACCTCTCTCCCCATCGAAACCACAGTCTACCAATAAATCTATCTTTCTCCCCCCCAACACACACAGTAATGAGACCACTCCGCCGATCCTGAATGTATCAGACAGAATCCATTTCAGCACAGGCGGACCAGGATTAAAATCAGCCCCTTGTGATCCTTCAGGAAAATAAAATATAATTTGAAGTTGTGTCTTGACTGTTTTCTCAATAAAGCTAGTTACATTACTATATTAGCCTCGTGTGTTGTTCTTAAGGGGAATTATAGCGCAGAAAGGGGCTAGTCCCTCGAGAGAAACTAATATCAAATAATATTTTATTTTCCTGAAGGATCACGAGGGTCTGATTCTAATCCTGGTCCACCTGTGATTTCAGAGTGCATTTCACGCCTAGCCCCTTGAGCTTGAAAAAGTAACTCTGTTCTACATAAATTCTTAATCGTTGTCTAGTTCAAAGGCATAAAATACCAAGAAACGTAGCCTTACCGCGAGCTCCTGTCGATCTGGAAAATAGAATCCTCGTGACAGTATGTTTTACATACGAATCCTCGTAACACGTATGTTATCTGTATAGACAATATATAGACCTAAATATGAATTAATGAACTATGCGCGTAGATAATTTAGGTTCACATGGTGTACATGTGATTTGAATACTGTGCTGGGATTGGTTTGCAACCTCGTAATTTTGATGATTATGCAACGTTGTTATAAATAGATTTCGGGGAAGTAAGAGAACGGGGATACGGCATCGGATATACCTCAAAGGATAATCGTGCGAGAATTCCGAATCTAAGAAAAACACACTTTAAGGTAGGAAAGGCATGTATGCATTCACTAGTTCATGTATTCCCAAAAACTATAGTAAACCCTAGAATCTTATTTCTAAGATAGTGAACAAGGATAGTCTTGTTTGCAGCGTACACGTTCCCGTCGTCGCTAGACCGTGAAACATGGAGTTTTCACGTTGTCGTTTGAAGGAAATTGGCTTACATAAATGTATCAGACAGAATCCATTTCAGAGTATATTTCACGTCTGGCTCTCAATTGTTTTCTGCCTTCGCCGTTCGCGTTGCTGTTCAGTCTACGGAACAGATGCTCATTTGCATAAGCTTTATTCCCAAGATGCATCGCGATACATTGGTGGTTGTAACATACATTACATCTCCCTTCGTTCATAACAAACTATTACATTGATTTGGTATGAAGTGGAATAAAACTGAAACTAAACAACTGTCTGTGTGCTAAATAGCTTGACATGCAGTGAACAATGTTAACATAAACAATAACGGAAATATGGGTGGATATGCCGCAGTGGCATCAGTCACTGGTGAGAATTACCCATGAACATAGTCCTTTAGATACTTAGGCAACTTGACAGTTCTCCCAGACCTGGTTGTAAATAATTCTGAGTTAGCTGGTTCCTGGGGAGTCAGGTCCACAGGGCTGTCTTGTCTTGTCTTTGTATTCGGTGTATCTGACACATGAGGTTGCTCTTTGTTTACTGGACTTGATTCCTTGGTTGCTTCGGAGTGTCTCTGAAGTGTCTCCGGTCTCTGTGCCAGTACTTTGGCCTTGTAAAATTCATTGTGAATTCTTGCATTTTAAGCATTGGGGTCACTCATTGGTGCTTTTGTGAGAATTAAGTATCTCCTATTTCTCCTGTATTTTCTACCTAGCTCCGTCTGTATAACATAAGATCGAGGTGTTGTGTGTTTCTTCACTACAACAGCTGATTTCCATTTATTTCCAAGTTGAACTCTGACTTGGTCTCCTGGTTGTAATAATTTGAGTTCTGAGCAACACTTTTGATCATAATAATCCTTTTGCTTCTCCTTTATTTTTTTTTTAGTTTCTCTGTAATTTCTTCTTGTCCAGGTGGTTTGAGTAGGTCAGCGGTAGCTGGAAGACTTGTTCTCAGTCTACACCCCATCATTAACTGTGCAGGTGATTTGTTGATTCCATCAAGTGGTATATTTCTGTAATTCAATAGACCCTTGTATGGATCCTCTTGATCTGATTTCTCTAGAATGTTCTTGACTGTTTGTATGGTCCTCTCTATTTGCCCGTTCGACTGGGCATATGTTGGGCTGGAAGTGGTATGTAAAAATTAATAGTCCTTCGCAAAACCTGCAAATTCCTTACATGCATATTGGGGCCCATTATCACTGATGACTTCATCCGGAATCCCGGATGATATTATCATGATATATCATACTATCAATATTAGTGTGTCGTTGATCAAGTAAAACAAAAAATGATATTATCATGATATATCATACTATCAATCTTAGTGTGTCGTTGATCAAGTAAAACAAAAAATGATATTATCATGATATATCATACTATCAATCTTAGTGTGTAGTTGGTCAAGTAAACAAAAAATGATATTATTGTGATATATCATACTATCCATCTTAGTGTGTCGTTTATCAAGTAATACAAAAAATGATATTATCATGATATATCATACTATCAATCTTAGTGTGTCGTTGGTCAAGTAAAATAAAAAATGATATATCATACTATCAATCTTAGTGTGTCGTTGATCAAGTAAAACAAAAAATGATATTATCATGATATATCATACTATCAATCTTAGTGTGTCGTTTATCAAGTAAAACAAAAAATGATATTATCATGATACATCATACTATCAATCTTAGTGTGTCGTTGGTCAAGTAAAATAAAAAATGATATTATCATGATATATCATGCTATCAATCTTAGTGTGTCGTTGGTCAAGTAAACAAAAAATGATATTATCATGATATATCATGCTATCAATCTTAGTGTGTCGTTGGTCAAGTAAAACAAAATATGATATTATCATGATATATCATTCGCTTACTGTTTATGTTATTTTGTTCAACATTGATAATAATAAAATGATATGATATTGATACCTTGATAACTTGCTATTTTAGAATATCACTCTATCCTGCTAATTTCTATTTATTGATAGTGATATTTAGATTTTTCAATCTACCTGCTTCACTTATTAATGAGAATGATAGTGATAATTTGAGATTCCTTTTTGGGGGGCCAACTACCATGATAATCCAATTGATAATGACATTTTGATATTTCACATTGATATTTCACTTTATTCAAGACAATATCATACTACAGTCGAACCTCTATTAAGCGGCCCTCTATTGAGCGGTCACCCTCTATTCAACGGTCATTTACCATAGTCCCAAATTTTCCCCCTTATGTTTACTGTAAATTTGACCTCTATTGAGCGGTCACCTCTATTAAGCGGACGCGGTCACCAAAGGAGGGTCCCAATTGGTTGATTTCATTGTTTTTCACCTCTATTAAACGGTCATCATCAATATTTGTCAGCATGACAACAGATAGTGCACGTCATATTTCGTCATATTTTTAACTGTCTAATCTAATTACTATGGCTAATCGTCTTGTGAGACTTGTGTGGTCTTGTGCGGATCAGTCGCATCAAATTCCTCGATTACCAAATTCCGCTTTAGCCAGCTAGAAGAAAAACTGTCACCTTCCAATTTGTATTCACAAGGAATCTCGAGTCCATAGCCACCACCTCTGTTCACCCACTTCCCTTTGACTACGACTTTCTCACAGTTCGTAGGTCTCTTGAGATATTTGGTAACCCACGTTGACATCAGTTTGGGAATATGCCTGATAACTTCGTAATCGTCAACTAAAGTATCCGGGTGACCGTCTCCATCCATCACCGTTTTGTCGGCTTTTTCTCTTACGATTGCAACAGCATTCGGATCCTTCATGTTAGTTGGTTCCCGCATAAGTTTGTAAACATCTTCTAGTGCTGGTTCCCACTCAGTCATGTACTCATGGTATCCCCGAATGAATGCAACTGGGTCAGATTTGTGAGTTTTTGGGTACGGCAACGCACTGCGAGTTTATGATTCGACTTCCAAAATCGCGCAAACGCGATATCGACGGAAACGATGCGTGTAACATCACCTTAACAAGAGCCGTATAGGCAAAAACATACTGACTAGGCAGTTTCAAACATTTCTGGATCAAATTGGAATGCACCAGGCCCCGTCTTAGGGCTAACATGATTGTTACTGTTGTTTATTATAATAAAAAGTTCTTGCGCATAATTACAGCCCGATTTACGCTAATTTAGAGGCGAAAATAGCGAAACCTCTATTAAGCGGTCAACCTCTATTAAGCGGTCACTAAGCTTAGTCCCGAGGGTGACCGCTTAATAGAGGTTCGACTGTATTATCACTAAAAAGTCATTGAAATATCAAATTATCAATTATCAAATGAATGATAAACAATCATGATATTTTGATAATCCGCAATCCTGCACCTTAGTGGCTTTTACACAGTCTTTTGCACATAATTAGACAAGTTCATATCCGTGGTTAGCATTCCCACAATGATTTTTTTCAAGCACTTCTTTTTCGACAATTCTTGGCTTTTCTGCAGTCAGTTTTCGTGTATTTTTGAGAGGGGCAGAAATACTCATCCGCCATATTGTTTTGCGCGCTCTGGAGGCATGGGCCGAGGCAGATCGCGGCTGGATGGCTGGCAGCTTGTGACAATGACGTCATTGACCACAAAAACTGAGTCGCCTAGTTATAGACCATTTCTATACCTATGGGGCTGGCACGTGACCTGCTGCGAATTAAAATGTTGATTTGTGACCGAAGGGCTAAACTTTTCTTGCCGGTTACGACATCAGTGTGCAGACGTGTTTCAAAGGAACTTAACATATAGATTTAGGCACTGCCTAAAAGCGGAGCCAGCATGACTTTTTTCAGCATAAACTTGTGTAGAACCCCCTTCCCTGCACTTTCATTATGCATCATGTTCCACCACCCACAAAAACGGCACCATATGCATACCTGTCAACTCTCCCGCATTAGGCGGGAGTCTCAAGATTTTGGACCCCTTTTCCCTTTTCCCTCGTTGAGCACCAAATCTCCCGCTTTTAGCGATTTTTATCGCTTCCAAAAAATTATTCTACAGAAAATCGTCATTTTTCCTATTATCTTTTAAAATATTTAAAACAATTATTCCCTTGCGCAGCGCAATTTATCTAACACCCTCGTGAGATCTATAAGTGGATTTGTTCGCGAAAGCTTTCTTTACGCTAACGCCTGCGAGGTTATACCCACCCCTCACCAAAAAATGAATATACCCCACCCCTCCCCCCAAAAAAATTCTCAAGCCTTGAGATTTTCGGAGGTTGACAGGTATGGAAAAGTGAATTTGGGAGTTTGAGTTAGAAGGCTGTTTTACTCAAAGTTTCTAAGCTGATCGCCAAACTTCGTAAATCATTCACATGATGTTAGAAATTTCTTAAAAATCTTGATGATCGGTCGTATTTGGTTCTTTCCTTCACTTAAATAAAACGCATATTGTTAAACAACAACACACACCAATTTTAGTGGCGCATTACGCCTTTCTGGTCGTTTAAAGCTTCTATTCAAAATTATAAAATTAATTGTCATTGATTACCTCTCAATTGGCTCACGTGGGTTTACCTTTGATCTAGCATACAGTTGATGTAACAAAGGCTGTCTGATTTGCAACCATAGTTAAAAATGGGTCTTTTAACTTTTTTCTCACTAACCATTTTGGAGCACTGCAACATGCACTGCGTGGTATAAATGAGTTTTCAACCTCTCGATTTTTAACCGCTTTTAACCGGAAAATAGGTCACATGACAGTTTTATGACTCTTGTCATAGAGGACCTGTTTACAAAGTATTTTTTTTTAAATATCAATCATTGGTCATATGTTTACATTTTGATTTGACTGAATCGCTTTGCTTAAAAGCTGGTAAAAAAAACAAATTTTACAAAAGAAACAGACTACACTATCATATAAATGGCATTTTTCTTCAGGCGGAGTACCAAAATAGATCTTTCTAGTTTCAAAGAAGCTTAAAAGGTATCTCTCGCTTCTCTTCTACCCTCTCCCTTGGTGTCTAACCACAATTATTTAATGCGAAGAGGATATTTACAATAACTAATCATGCTCGACCATTAGCATAAAATCTCTAGGACGTGAAAAAAAATATATTTTGAGCGTTTTATTCGTTTTCATTTTCTAAATTGTGCCTCATCCTAAAGAGTAATGTTCACGCATAATAACAAGATTTTATTTAGTCCAAATAAACACAATTTTGGGAAAAAAAGAGGGAAGTTTATTTTTAACGCAGTTGTCATGCTGGAACGCACAGTCACTTGTTCATTTCATTCTTTTGCCATTTACGCACGCTTCTACGGCTAGAACAAAGATTTAGTCGAGACCGAGTGAACGACACTCTTTTGAATTTATCCTCCTATTTTGAAACGCGTTAGAATCTGGAGCCTATCTTTCACACACCGAGAGTTTCTTAGTTGGAGATTCATATATGGTACATGATTTTCATAAAACGAGTCTATGACTACCAAAAATTTTTTTTGGAAGTAAACATAATTATTGGCTGTTGTTGCATGTCTTTGTTATTGAAGGACTTATTGCTCTTAAATAAAGGGTGCTACGGAAATCAGACCTCCAAGACAAATTCCTAAAGGAATTCTTATCAAACGTCCAATACAAACTTTCCAGCGATTTCCACGTCTTTTTGAGATATTTAGAATACAACTACATGCGTGCTTTGCGGCTTGGAGACGGTAAAACCATGCAAGTCCGTAATCGTTTAATAATTTTTAAACCAGGTGGAAATATGAGCTCGGAGTTCACTCAGATTAAGTAAAATAACATTTTTAGCTATGCTGTGAGTCTCGGCTTTTAACTTTGCTTATGACTGGATGTACCAGAAATGTGGAATTTAGTGAGTTAGAACTTTTCTCATGTGATTCATTCTCTTCAAAATATCGCTAAAATCTTAGGAAGTTATTTTGCTTTCATAAAATAAGTTAACCCCTATACCTTATTATCATGATAATTTTTGTTTAAAAAGTATAACAGGCGAGCATACTATCTAATGTTATAAATGTAATAAAACTTCGCAAAACATCGCCTTCGTCAAAGCGTGGGCTGTTGTCATGACAAATGGCAGAAAATGGCGTCGCATGGAATCGAGGACGCCAGACAGTGGCTTATGCAAATGAGCATCTGTTCCGTAGACTGGTTGTCGTTGCTTAAGGTCCCTAATGTGCGAGTTCGATGCCCGCCACGAGTTTTGTTTCTATGTAAATAAGAATTATACTGTATACAGATAGAAAAACACTACTCTTGGCGGGCGTTAAACTTCTTATATAAGCATTCAATGGGGGAAAATGAGATAAAAGAAGACTCAGATATGATATTTTAAGATCTGTTGTTTTATTTTTACGATATATATTTTTAAACGAATCGATTTCCTCCATACATTCATTTAAAGAATTACTGACAGTAGACTTGGGTTGCCTGAGCATGCGCAATACACATCTCTGCCGGTTGCCATGGGCTGCTGTGATCTAACTTGGTTAAAACTAGGTTAAACTAATCAAAAGGGTCTTTCTTTTTGGGTCTTCATTTTTCTTTCTTCACTATTATCAGTTAAGGTCTTTGTTTTAGGTTTTAAATTCTTCTTTGTATAAGCATCTACCATTATGGATGATGTTCTCCCTGTGGACACGGCGAACTCGCCAACTTCAACAAGGTAAAAACAGATATTTTATTCGTAGCTTTTCACTCGACACGTAGTTGGACATATCGAGCTGCGTGTTTATGTAAACGATGATATTGTTCATTTACATGTTACTGGACACTGGATAAATGAATTACAGCCTTGTTTTCGGATGCGTAGAAGAGAGGCCTTTTTTAATCGAGATAACTGTATTTCATAACCTTAGTACTACTAACCGAATTCAACTCAATATCAGGTTGGATACAACTACTTAAAAAAACTACATAACTAAGTGAAGCAAGCGCACGTGCAAATATCTAGAGAATGTCCCTTGGTGTTAGTATAACAGACAATGTCTCCTGCAATACTCATGACACTACCCCCCTTCCAAAGATGATATCTGTCTCGTATAAAAGCTTTTACAAATAACATAACGTAGTCTTTAAATCTTAAAGGAACAGTTCTTGTCCTTGATGGGCGAGAATCGCATGATTCAACACCATCGTCTTCTATATTTGTGTCTCTAACATTCCTATCAGTTACTCCATCATTCCCGTAAGCATTTCCCTTGTCTTCATCAGCGGTGTCGATATATCCAGCCAGACCGAGCCATGTAGGCGCTGCCCTTCCCTCATACCGCCACAGCTTATTGCGATGTCTGTGGGACTATTTATCGACATCCAAATAGTAATCTAGATACAACCCTCAATTTTTTGTATGATATTGTGGAACGAGTAAGCAAAGAAAACAAGTTCTGTTTAATAATGGGCGATTTTAATTTGAATTTGCTCAATTATGACTCTAATTCTGACACAAATGACTTTGTAAATAGCCTGGGTGCTTACCACTTTCACCCTCATATATTAAAGCCCACCAGAATCACTGAACACTCGGCAACTTTAATCGATAGCATTTTTTTCAATTCCCTGGAACATCAGACCCTAAGTGGAAATATACTTACTGGAATTACAGATCATCTTCCTAATTTCTTAATTATTAATAAATTAGCACCTTTACCCCAGAGTTACAAAATGTACAAACGAGATTTCTCCAAGCTTGATAAAGAAGCATTATTATCAGATATTCAGTCCTTCAACTGGATTGATGTCCTACCATCTAATGATGGATCGAAAAATGTTAACGATATATTTCAATCCTTTTTCTCAAATATTTCTGCTATTATTGACAAACATGTTCCCCTGAGGAAACGGACAAGAAAGGAGATTAAATCACTTTCCAAGCCTTGGATTACCAAGGGCATTATAACATCAATCAAGTTGAAGGACAAATTCTATAAAAAATATCTTGTATCTAGAAGTGAGTACTACCTCTCAAAATACAAATGCTATCGCAATAAGATTAGTCAGCTTATTAGAACTAGCAAACAGAACTACTATCAGAATTACTTTGCTACCAATAGTAAGAATATAAAAAATATTTGGTCAGGTATTAAGGAATTGATAACAACAAAGCCTACTTGCTCAAACCAACCCTCCAAACTTATCATTAATAATAAGCCAGTCAAAGACCCCAAAGCTATTGCAATAGCCTTTAATAACTTTTTTGCTACAATTGGTAGTCAGCTTGCTAGTAAAATTCCACATGTAGATAGAAGTCCTGAATCCTTCCTTGGTCCACCGCTAGTAAACAGTTTTGTCCTTTCTCCGGTCACAGCATTTGAGATAGAGGATATTATTTCTGGGTTAAATCCCTCCAAGGCATCAGGTCCTTATAGCATCCCAGTTTGCCTTCTAAAATTTTTGAAGTCCTATTTATCAGTACCCTTGGAAATATTATACAATCACTCATTTAGTAATGGCTGTGTCCCGGATCAGTTTAAAATTGCAAAAACAATTCCAATTCATAAAAAAGATTCAGCTAGCTGCATGGATAATTATAGACCAATCTCGCTGCTTTCAATTTTTAACAAAATCTTGGAGAAACTAATGTATAAAAGACTTATTGCCTTTATTAACAAATATAATATTCTCTATGACAAGCAATTTGGATTCCGAGAGCAACACACTACTTTTCATGCAACACTTCTAATTGTAGACAAAATTCAAAGGGCTATAGAGGAGGGCCAGTATTCCTGTGGGATATTCCTCGACTTCTCAAAAGCATTTGACACAGTTGATCATAAAATTCTTATTAGCAAACTTGCTCACTACGGAATTCGTGGAATTGCAAATGAATGGTTTTCATCATACTTGTCAAATAGAAGGCTATTTGTGTCAGTTAATAATTCAGAATCTGATGAAGTTGTCCTCACTCATGGAGTCCCACAGGGTTCAGTACTTGGCCCCCTCTTATTTCTTATTTATATCAATGACTTTCATAGATGCAGTAGTATATTTGATTTTCATATCTTTGCTGATGACACTAACCTATTTTACTCGAACAGTAGTTTGCTTGCTCTGGAATCCTGTATCAACGAAAATCTTCTTCATGTTTCTAGCTGGCTTGCTGCCAATAAGCTCTCTCTAAATATTGATAAAACAAACTTCATCATTTTTCATCCACCACAGAAAATCTCTAATTATATTCTAAGTATTAAGATAAATGGCAAATGCATCAAGAAAGAGAAGTACATCAAATATCTAGGCATCTATATTGACTCAAATCTTAGCTGGAAATATCAGATACTTCATATAGCTAAAAAGATCAAACGTTGCATTGGTGTTCTCTCAAAAATAAGACATTATGTAAATATTTCAGTCCTAAAAATGCTTTACTATACATTACTATTTCCATTTCTAACTTACTCAGTTGTGACCTGGGGCAACACCTATGCAACTACTCTTCAGCCCCTTTTTATACTTCAGAAAAGGGCAATTAGAATATTAACTTTTTCTGATTTTAGGACCCCTTCAAATCCATTATTCTACCAACTTAGTCTCCTCAAACTTCATGACATAATCTATCTTAACAATGCACTGTTTATGTATGACTTCCATTCAGATCATTTGCCATCTGTCTTCAAATCATTTTTCACAAATATTAACAGGATACATCAATATAATACAAGACTTGCTAGTAGGAAGACTTATTACCTGCCTAAGATACGCACAAACTATGGCAAATTTAACATTCGCTTTCTTGGTGTAAAAATCTGGAACGATATTCAGGATGATTATAAATCTAAATCTCGCTCCAGTTTCAAGACACTAATGATCAGCTCTCTTTTAGATCGTTACAAAAGCTAACTCTATTATTGTTGTAATTTACAAACTTAAGATTCTCTCCTATATATAAATGATCCCTATAATCGACCTCCCCTTGCTTGTGCGTGTTTTGTTCTTGTGCGTGCATTTATTGTCGTTTGTTTTTCGTTTCTGTTTGTATTGATATTATATTGATGTATCATGTTGTTTACCCATGCAATTTTCCGCTTGACCTAGCCGCTTAAGCTCGATTAGCTATGCTATTTCTTAATGCGGCTGGTGCCCAATTATAAAAATTATATTTATTTTTCTCCTTTTCTTATTTAATAAGTAATATCTGTATAATAGAGGGTGCTAATAAAAAAATATGTTGTAAATATGTTGTCGATGTACTACCTTTGGCTTGCTTCTGCCATCTTTTTGTATTCTATAGGTAATGTCATTTAGCCTTGCGGTGACGATATAGGGTCATGCCTTAGTTCCGCGAGGATTCTGGTACCACACAGGATCTCCAGATTCAAGGCCTCCGGTGTTAGCGCGGAGATCATACCGGTCCTTCTGGTTTCTGTTTCTTTCCTGAGATTACCCCTTGCGTCAGCACGCACTGCTTCCATGCGCTCACGAAGATCTCTGATATACCCAGGCCACTTCCACTTTCATTCCTCATTGGTCGTTCAAACATCATTATTGGTAACCGCAACTCACGACCGAGCATCATACAAGCTGGTGTGTACCCGGTAGCCTCATGAACTGCAGAACGATATGCCAGTAGTGCGAGCGGAACGTTCCGATCCCAAGTTTGCTGATTTGCAGCCGAAAACTTGGCGAGATAATCTTTAATAGTCCTGTTATACCTTTTGATCATGCCGTCTGACTCTAGATGTGCAGGAGTGGTCCTAGTCTTGTTGATGCCTAATAGTTTATAGACTTCAAGGAACACTTGCAACTCGAAATTCCTCCCTTGATCAGAGAGAAGTTCCAATGGTACGCCAAAACAAGAGATGTAATGAGCCACAAGATCCTCTGCTACTGTACCAGCCTCCTGGTTTGGAATTGAGTATGCTTTCGGCCGTTTAGAGAAGAAGTCCATTACGACAAGCAAATACCGGTTCTCCTCTTCTGTTCTTGGCAGTGGCCCGGTAATATCGATCGAAATACGTTTCCCTGGTTCACCAACACGGTAAATTTGTAATGGACTCCTTGGTCTCCTCTGAGGACCCTTCCTCGCAGCACAAACGTCTCATCTTCTACATGACTCCCCAATATCTCTGTTACACCCTATCCAGAAAAGACGTATTCTTTTCCATCTCTATTTTTTTTCCGAAATACCCTGCCGTTACCAAATCATGCAGGGAAAACATCACCTCTTTTCTCTTACTGTTAGGCACAACGAGAAGAAGTGTTATTTGACTTCCGACATTACTTTCCCACTTTCGTAAGAGCACACCGTCCTTTAACACCAAACTGTCCCACAGCGCACAGTAGGCCTCCGCAGAGGATGAGGAATTCTCTTTCCATGTCGAGCGACCAAGGCCCCTATCCAACCAGCATTGCCATGCAAACAGCCTTTGCGATGAACAATAGAGAAGTCGTACTGTTGAACAGGCTGAATCCATCTCGCGATTTGTCCTTCAGGGTTTGAAATTACCAATCCACCGAAGAGCTGAATGGTCAGTTCTCAATAGATACCTCCTCCCCTATAAGTAGTGGTGAAAACGCTCGCACCCTTAACTGCGTATCTGTCTTCAGGATTCACCATACTTCCGGTCTTAACCACCACTTCCACTTTAAATAATCTGTAGCCGACCTACGACCCTTGAGCCCGACTAGCACTGGTTTCCCTGAAACTGATATATCTTGGCGGTTGTTATTGCTGCGAATAATAATTGTTCGTAGGAGGGGGTAACAAGGTAGGCTGATGTAGCTGTGGTAGCTGGTGTTGCGGCTGATACTGTTGTTGCCCACTTCTGCCTTGTGTTTCGCCCCTTCTCTTCTCAGATAATTGCACTCCCTTCTAAGGTGTTCTAGTTCCCGACAATTCCACATTCGTGCGATGTTGATGAAGGTACAATACATGCTATCGATGTAACTTTTTGCACAAATTAATGTCCCTCTCCCGTTAATGAACAGCAAAAGGTGTAATATTCCCAGTATATAAAAACAAATTATAAGAAATACGGATAATTTGTTTTCAGGGAGGATGCACTGCTGCAAACCAAGGCTGTGAAAGGAGGTGAGGCATTCCTATTGCCAAAAACCGAAGAAAACTCTAACCACAACAGGCATTTAAAGGATGTAAGTAAGAAAGAAATGGCATGCCCATCGCCACTACCAAAGGAAACAAACTCAGGCGGCAGACGATTAAAGGGTGTGCGTAAGGGAAATATGACATTCCCATCGCCACAACCTCACCAACAACCAAAGAAAACGGAAACGACAGGCATTTAAAGACGATGTATGGGAGATGAAGATTCCCTTTAAACGCCGCCCAATAGAAGAAATAAACTCAAACAAAAACAGCAGACGTTTTGAAGCGAATAAATACAATATTTTAGTGTAATGACTATATTCAGGCTGCGTTTACTAAAAGGTCCTGTAAACACCCCGTGGGTCATTTTTTGGATATAATAAAAAAATCTGGCGTAGAATAAGAATATAGTCTTTTTGCCCGTTTCGGCCTAAAATTTGACCTTTAGCGATTGCAATTTTACCGGTTGAATATACGGCGGAAGTGAATCCAACCCTATAGGTTTTAACACTAAATTGATCTCTTTGACATATCACTGCAAAAAAGCTTGAATGCAAATATTCTCAAACTTAGTTTGTTTTGATCATAAGTTTAGGTCATTTTTTCACGTTCGCGGGATACAAAAAGCTGTGTTTTTCCAAAGTTTACCCAAAAGTCTTTTAGCAAACATGCCTAGTAGAAACTGTCACAGCACAACAGTCATCATCCGAAAAGTTTGAGAACGATGAAGAATAAGAACCTGTCCCTTGCAAACCTAAAGAAATATGAGCTGACAATACATGAGATTTACAACGATGCTTCATCAAATCGACAGAGCTGTAGTAAAACAAAGTCAAATGGTAAGATTTTACCCGTGAAAAGAAAGTGGGTAGGCTCAATTTGCTCAATAAAACGGTCAATTCTATTCACACACCTTAATTCTAATATATAGATTTAGGCATTGCCTAAAAGGGAGCTCCAAACGACCAAATCTTTGTTAGTTTTCGCTTAATAAATATTATTTATAATGTTAAATATTATTATATTTTTGTTTTTGACGACGTCAACGATTTCACAGATCACGCGACCAACTTGTTATGCCTGTTTCGCTTGTTTTTTTTACTTTGATGACGTCAGAATATGTTTTATTCTAGTGACGTCATTGACCAAATTGTTGCAACCCCCATAACACCTTCATGACACATACCAAGATTAGTTGTTATATGATGTTTTTTTTCATTAGATATGGATATTTTTGTTCTTAATGAAATCGGAATTTTTGCTTTTAGTGACATCCTCGATGACGTCACAAATCATGTGACCATATTTTTGCAGCTTCCTTGACACAAAATGACATCTGCCAAGTTTGGTTGTAAAACAATGTTTCTTTCAAGAGATATGAATGTTTTGCTTTTTATCACGTTCTTTGCTTTAAGTAACGTCATCGATGACGTCACACAACACGTGACCATATTGTTGCATCTCTCTTGACACCTACATGACACCTACCGAGTTTGGTTGCCATACGATGTTTCCTTCGTGAAATATAAGCATATAGAAGCATATTTTTGCTTCTCGTGACGTCATCGATAACGTCACAATCACGTGACACCCCCCTTGCACCCCCCTTGTTACATACATGACACATACCAAGTTTGGTTGTCATATGATGTTTCGTTTAGGATATATGAATATAGATATGACATCGGGATAGTTTTGTTAAAGAGACGTCATCAATGACGTCACGCATCACTTGACAATATCTTGGCACCGCCCTTGACACATACATGACACCTACCAAGTTTAGTTGTTATACAATGTTTCTTTCACGAGAGATGAATGTTTTTTATCTTGATGGCGTCAGCATATTTTGCTTATAGTGACGTCATTGATGACGTCACAATCCCGTGTTTATATTGGAGCACCCCCCTTGACATCAACATGACACCTACTGAGTGTGGTTGTAAAACAATGTTTCTTTCAAGAGATGTGAAGGTTTAGCTTTTATCACGTTTTTTGCTTTTAATGACGTCATAGATGACGTCATACCACACTTGACCATATTGTTGCATCCCCTTGACACCTACATAACACCTACCGAATTTGGTTGCCATATGATGTTTCCTTCGTGAAATATACATATTTTATGTTTTGATGACGTCAGCATATTCGCCAAAATGTAAACTTTTAAGCAGAAACGGACAAAAAGACCTCGATATTCGTAATCTACGTCAGAATTTCTGCTAAATATCGACAAAGTTTGTTTGATACTAGGGGTTTATTATATGGCTACGATAGTACGCGCGCTGTGATTGGCTAATTTGTAGTCGTGACATTCCCGTATTACCCGTCTCTGAGGGCATTACGGAATTCCGTATTGCCCTACGAAAAATTGTTCACAATCTTTTGGTTTTTGATATTTTTTCCAAAAACGAGCGATAGCGAACATTCGAGTAGCGAATTCTAACACCCAGAAGAAACAGAAATATTTAATCAGCGGGCCGTCTTTTTCCGTATTCGGAGCGGGACATTTTGTGAGCTTTTTTGTGTTGCTTTGTTCGGTTGCACGAATTTCGCTAAAAAAAAATCGATCAAAAAACCAAAGCCACCAAAAAAAAAAAAACAAGAAACAAACAGGTCTTAAAGTTGATAATGTGAGAGGACGAGCACTTTGAGTCGGAGTTTTATTATCCTGAAGAGATTGAAGAGGAAATTTTTGACACAAAGAAAAACAATAAAATCACGAGCCGCCACCGATAGCCATAAAATACAAAGCTTAAGTTATTTATATCGGATAAACAAACAAATGGATAAATAACAAGGGGTGTAAAGACCCAGAAAAGTCTCTTTAAGATAAGTACTACCTGTTATTTGTGAATGCAATATTTCCATCAAATCAAAACGCCGCACAAAGCGATTGGCCTTTTCATTTTAACTTACTTCAGAAGTTTGTTCCCTACATACCGTGGGTTTTTCGAACTAAACAGTCCATTCATGCCGTGAAGACTGACAACTCAGCTTTCTTTATTATTTTTTTGATCAACTTCACCAATGATAAAACCTGTAGCTTCCAAGAGTCGTCCAATTACTACCAATTACTTGTTGTTGAATCTTTTCACTCATTTACATTTTTGATTTTTCAGCGCGCGAGTGTTTTTTGTTTTCCCGCCTTTTTGAAATCGATCGATAAAATCGATATTCGCGCGAAAGCGAAAGTTGATTTGTTTTCTTGTCATTTTTATTTTAAAAAGCCATATAACAAACAACTTACTAACCTCGACCGTCGACCTCGCAACTTACTAACCTCGACCATCGACCTCGCAAAGCCTTGGTCGATACGCCAAAGCCTCAGTTTGATATTTCCCGGCATGACCTCACTCTCGGTTAGTAAGTAGTTATTACATGACCTTTAAGGGAGAACATGGGATTACAGGAGCGTTAATAATAAAGGTTGCAGGGGTAGAGAACATGGGATTACAGGGGCGTTGATAATTAACTTGTAATCGGCCGTAAGTAAATTGGTGACATTGCCGATTTAATATGTATTGGAAGATTTTTCCTATTTACAATTGGGAAAAGTTTTAACCTTGGCTCGTACGTTCATATCAACCGAAAATATTAGATGTGTTTAGCAGTATCTACAATCATGGTAAAAATCATCGGGAAATTGTCGGAATTTGTCCAAATTTTCAAAACAATAATCCATGCAAGAGCACAAAACCCGTAAGATAATATTTACAACCCCCTTTAGAACCCCCCCCTTCAATGTTGCGTCAAGTGTTTTGGCGTTGGCATCATCCAACATTGAAGAGGGGGGGGGGGGGGACGAAGGGCGAGAGGAGACGGTTCTAAAGAAGCATTCAACTCAAAACAAAAATAGATTATGCGCGCACGCTTTTTTAATCGCACCGGAACCCTGTGTCGCAATGCAATGTGACCACGATTGTACACTGACGATTAAAGACTAAAGTATGTGTCATGTAAAAAACATTTGATCATGTCTTTCGATGTTACTTGGCGATATACAAATGCCGGGTATTATTTTTTTCTATTAAGACATTGTGGACTTTTGAATTAGGTTTATAAAACTTTAACTATAAATATGAATATTCTACTCATTAAAACTTCTTTGGGTCTTGCAATATGTGCCAGTGAGCAATTGGACGGTCAGCGGTCAGCACATCTTGCCAGTGCTCATGCTGCTTGCCCTGCGCATGCGCACCAATCAAAAAAGATCCTATGACGTCATTGTCGTGCATGACAGATAGAAGAAGATCAATGTTGCTTAGCAGTTCTTTTGAAATGTCGAATGATACAGCTTCGTTGAATACGGGATGCAAGTCGGATTTTTTCGTGGAGGTCTTTTTCTTCTTGACGCGTTTACCGTTTATTAATAAAGACACTTTGACGTATGGATCTGCAAAGGCAACGCAGAATGCTTACTCGAGCTTATCAAGCCTATCCTGCCATGTAATTCGCCCGCTTTGCCCCATCCCATCATTCTAGTCGTTTGCTATGCCCTATTCCGCCATACTAGTCGCTTGCTATGCCCTTTTCCGCCACACTAGTCGTTTGCTATGCCATTTTCCGCCACACTTGTCGTTTGCTATGCCCTTTCCCGCCACACTAGTCGTTTGCTATGCCCTTTTCCGTCATACTAGTCGTTTGCTATGCCCTTTTCCGCCACACTAGTCGTTTGCTATGCCCTTTTCCGCCACACTAGTCGTTTGCTGTGCCCTTTTCCGCCACACTAGTCGTTTGCTATGCCCTTTTACGCCACACTAGTCGCTTGCTATGCCCTTTTCCGCCACACTAGTCGCTTGCTATGCCCTTTTCCGCCACACTAGTCGTTTGCTGTGCCCTTTTCCGCCACACTAGCCGTTTGCTATGCCCTTTTCCGCCACACTAGTCGTTTGCTATGCCCTTTTCCGCCACACTAGTCGTTTGCTATGCCCTTTTCCGCCACACTAGTCGTTTGCTATGCCCTTTCCCGCCACACTAGTCGTTTGCTATGCCCTTTTCCGCCACACTAGTCGTTTGCTATGCCCTTTTCCGCCACACTAGTCGTTTGCTATGCCCTTTTCCGCCACACTAGTCGTTTGCTATGCCCTTTTCCGCCACACTAGTCGCTTGCTATGCCCTTTTCCGCCACACTAGTCGTTTGCTATGCCCTTTTCCGCCACACTAGTCGTTTGCTATGCCCTTTTCCGCCACACTAGTCGTTTGCTATGCCCTTTTCCGCCACACTAGTCGCTTGCTATGCCCTTTTCCGCCACACTAGTCGTTTGCTATGCCCTTTTCCGCAACACTAGTCGTTTGCTATGCCCTTTTTCCGCCACACTAGTCGTTTGCTATGCCCTTTTTCCGCCACACTAGTCGCTTGCTATGCCCTATTCCGTCATACTAGTCGCTTGCTATCTCTTGTACTGTATTGTAGCAATGTCGTATCCCGTCATGCTATACGCTCGCTTTGTAGTATCCCGTCATTCCATACGCTCATTCTGTCGTTCCTTACCTGTCCCTTTGATATTGACGGCAGGAAGATTTCGTGCTTTGATCAGTACTACAGTGAGGCGTTCGGCAGACTTAAGGTAGCCCAAGGACACCATCAGCTCACCCAGATCCACATGCTGTAACACAGTCGGACACCGTTAATACGGACAGAGTTGGAATCCACGGAACTATCCACATATTGTGAAACCCCGCTAATAAGGTCACGTAGGGATGTCCTCAGGATACCGTTGCTGTTGACTAACAGGCCATTCCAGCATGCTCGCGCATTACCATAGAAACCTACGTCAACTACCGTCATGCAGCGAGCGCTTCGTTTGGTGCAAGCTTTAAAAGGTGCGCGCTGCATTATTGTAGTTGAGGTTGGTTTCTATGGTAATGCGAGCACAAACTAGAATGGCCTATTCGAGACCCTCGCTATGGGTGATAAAATGAACCCGTGATTTTGTTCCTGATTGAAAATGTTCAATATATAGAGGGGTTGCTATGGACCCGTTTGTGTCTGTGTGCCGTAGCATGATGTGTTATGTTCACTATATAGAGGGGGGAGGTTCATAAAACAGTACCATTACTGGTCGTTACCTTGAGACTAGGTCTGAGGTCTGTAATATAAATGTTTTCTTTATTGAGGTCGAGGTCTGCAAGAGGTAGCAACGCCTGACCGATAATATCATGACTCGCGAAAGTGTCGAACGAGTGTAGTGTTATACATAGAGACAGACGCTGTAGCTCTTGCACAAGAACTTCAAATTCGAACGTCTCGTCAAAGTTCGGGTTTGTTGTCTTACGCTGAACGTAGGACTGCAGCTGGTGTTGATAATCAGGTTGTAGTTGAACGATAGCGAATGGATTACACGGCTTGCTCCACTCGCCATCCAGGGGTGAAAGGTTGATGGCTTTGATAAGACGGACGGTGAGGACAGTGCGGCGAATGTCGTACTGTACCGTGAAGTGGACTTGACCGAGCTTGTGGTTTCCGCCGCTAAAGAACACGTCCCCGTCTTCTTCTTCCTACCGGGAACAGAGGAGGAAATAAATTCCACAGAAAGAACGAAACGTTGCTCTCACGCAGTCACAGTGAAGAGCGTGAAATTCCCTCTACAGGACACTACGGGGCCGTAGCAAGGGGTGGGATACTGGAGACAATCCCAAAAAAATATTTTCGAAACGACTATGGAAATGACCAGTAGGGGCGTTGCTGTGCCTATAAATGTTTTCTTAATGTTTCTGTATTGTGCCCGCAATATTTCGAGGCCTGCAACGGCACTGCACTATCGCGTGACATTGACATACGCAAGTACTTGACACAATTGTGTGACATGTACTTATTACGTGCATGACAAACATTTTACGTGACAAAGGCTATTGTGTGACAAACGCTATTGTCATTTTACAATTGTGAAACATGCTCTATTTTGGTGACTTGTGCTATTGCGCGACATTTTCTATAATAGCATACACGTTTCCCTTGCGCGATAAACAGGCACTACACATGCGGCAGTGATATTATGAGAACCAACCTACCTGTGTTTCAAATGTGTACAAATTGGGATCCAGGCTTCCCAAATCCTTTGCAAGCGGTGTTTTAGGTGTGGTCTGTGCTGAGTCAGGAGAGTCTGGGACCGAGCGTCGGATAAGAAGAGGTTGGACTCTGACGTGTCTTACCTCGCCACCTGTGGGAAATGGATGGGCAGGTAATAAGTCAACGCGACAGAACGAGCGGCACACTGATAGGGCATTTAATGACACACATTATTGTGCAAAGCAATAAAACAAGTAAAACAAACGGCGAAGACTGTAGTATAAAAAATAACACACCTTTTGGAAGTTACTTGGAACTTCCATTTGAGTTCGAGCGGGAATTTGAAATGTGGAAGCTCTTGGTTACCGTGAATAAGAATTCTGATTTTGGCTCGAGGTCTGGGTTGAGTTTGGTGTTTGGGTTATCGTGTTTGCGGGAGCTTGGTTACCGTGTATACAGGAGGTATGGGTTACTGTGTTCACGGGAGGTATGGGTTACTGTGTTACGGGAGGTTTGGGTTACTGTGTTACGGGAGGTTTGGGTTACCGTGTTCGAGGAAGCTTGTGTTACCGTGTCTGCCTTCAATGGTGGATAATTAACATAACGTTTTCTTGAAAATAGACCGTTTTATTATGACTGAAGAATACTCGGTATTCAAACTCTTACTTGAGAATGGGGAGTCACTTGTACTAGGCAATCGTAGAGACGCGGGGGTAGAAAGGTCGGCTTGTGTGACTGGCATATAGCTTCCGTCACGCGACGCAGTGGAGTCAAATGTCACGGTCCTGCGTCCCTTGATGCGACGAGTTCGCCAGGCTTTGTAGCCTAGCCTGGCGATCAAGGAGATTGCCAGGAGGAGTAGAACCGAAAGCAAAATAATGGTAGCTATAAGGCTCGTCTGTTCCATACTGATGTTTGATCTTCTGAAATAAAAGCAATGTAGAAATAAAGTGCCAGCGCTAGAGAAGGCAGTGGGCGTTCAACCCTTCCCAAGATAATTCTGTTAATATATTATCTTATCTTATAATTTATTTATTATCTAATTATGATAATTATACTTGAAGACCCAGCCTGCTTTGCAGTCGCTCATGAGCCCGGGACATAATTTAAATAATTTAGGGATTATTTGTGTGCAATTTTAAACAAGAAGTTTTAATTCTAGTCTAGAGGTTTCGAACAACGTAACTCGGGCTCCCTCGTCTCGCTGCTATCATTTCCTACTAAGTCTGAGAATCTACGCAGTTCGCTTTTAATGACACAGATCTGCATATTATCCGTCTATATAGCCTAGTTTTCATATACATACTCGTAACAGTCGTAAGGGTCGTAGCCATCGTCTGCTAAAAAAATCATTACATGTCACCATCGGCAGTCACCATCATGTCACCATCGGTTACTCCTTCAGAATTCTACGGCCAGTAAACTAAAGCTATTACCTTCGCGAGTCGTGTGTTCACACACCACGTGGAGGGGGGGGGGGGGGGGGGGGGGTTTACGACCCTTGCGACTGTTACGAGTATATAGGAAAAAACGAAAGGTGTTATCCACAATATCAATAATTTGTTTCAGCTATGATGTCAACTTCACGATCACGGAAACCGCTTTGTAGCTTTCGAAACCAGAAGTAGCTTGACAGAAAACATAATCCAGTAATCCAGGCACTTTCGTTATTGAAAGAGTGCCCCTCGAGTATCGGGTGAGTTCGATTTTTCTTTATAAAATGTTGATAGAAAAAAAGTGGCCTGTTTTGTCTCTGCAAAGAAACAGACAACTTGGAGGGACTGTAGGACGTTATGATAAATTAATTTTTTGGTATCAAATGACGTGATTATTCTTTTAGCAATTATTTCATTTAATTACATTGACCTCATTGTGATGTACACAAATAAAATTATGTATATCAGCATAATTCGAGATATTTTTTTAAGAATATGTGAATTAAAGAACTGTATAGGTTGTTGTTTCTTTATAGGACAAATAGGTTATAAAAAGTTATTTTTAAAATATTTTTCATTTCTTTTACTGCGGTTCTTACCTTATCAGTATGATGCTTGTACCATTTGGAAACAATGCTAAACAAATTTTTACTAAATCATTGCCAGTTACCCAGCCTCGATTTTCAAAGCTTATTATATTCTCATCTAGACTCTGTTTCTTGGTGTGTTGTTGTGAGAAAATCTGTGAAGGAATGAAACACGTTGGTTTTACTACCGCCCGGTTAAAACGACGCGATGTAGTGATGAAAATAACCGTCATGCGGGTCAATGACGCGTGACCCGTGACTCTGTTTACATTGACACTAATAATTACCCCATCTCAGATATGCCAAACCCGGCTCGAATTTCAATTTAAATGACACTCCTGGTTCCTCCTTTACATACCAGAATACTCCTACGGGAAAATATGCCCGTTTAATTCCTAAACCATGCAAAATCCCTCGAGCAAACGAAGTTGAAATTCCAATAATTTTAGAGCAAACACTTTATAACAGCTCCAACGTTTGCGATAAGAGACGGGTCATTCTAATTATCTTTAAGTAGCGTCGAATTTTTCTTTTAATATATTGCCCGATGCTATCTCAAATTGCGTTTTTTGTTCGCTGTGATTTTTTCTTTGTGAACTCGCCTGTAAGCGATAACTACAATGAAAAAAAAAACAGTTAGTACTGACCTATGTTATCGCTGGTTGCGTTGGATATTCTATACACCAATAACTTTAACCAATTATCCACCATTAGTCTCCAGCTTTGAACAGCGACTAGACTAAATGACTACATACCACCATTATACGGTCACAAAGAAATTGAAATTTATTTTCATTAACATTTAACTGTAGAAATTCACGTTAGGCTTTAGTTTGCAGAAAGCAGGCAGCCCTAGTTATTATGTAGAGTTTATTTTTATTTTTATTTTGGTGGACCATGTTTCAAGAACACTCCATGAGGACAGGTTTTCCTTATCAATGGGCTCGAGTGTGCATCTCAAATTTGACCCAAGTGCCGACAAGACGCTCCCGTCTGTCGCAGCTACAATTGGGACCTTTAAAAGGCTGGTTAGATACACGCTTTTTTTTTTTTTTATAAAAACGTCTATTTTTCAGTTGAGGCTGAGCCGTTCTTAATTTTTTTAGAGAATTTTAAGTCTGAAGATGTTCTAACAATGTTCTTAAGTTTTAGTGTATATAAGAATATAATACCCAATAAATTATTAAGAAGAGAATTAAACTAATGATTAATAGCAATAATAAGGTTGTTATACTAAAAGCACAATTTGATTCTGTATTTTAGAACGCATCAGGACAAAAAAGAATTTTTTTCTGCTGTCAGAGCCTCGGCATGTTCTTAAAATTTGGTGATATCTCAGGCTGGGCGTTTTATAGAAAAATGGAATCAGTGATCCTAATGAGGTAATTCAGCGAATTTTGTTGTGCTTTTCATGGAGGAAATATTCTCATGTGCGCTCCAATGAACTGTTTTAATTCGTCGTTTATTTGTCCCATTAAAAATCGTAGTCGCACATATTTTTCAGACACGCTCCTTTGCCTGAAAAAAATATAACTCTCCCGGTAACCTAACAGGCCCGGCAATTACCGGTAATTTAGAGAAACGCTCCCAGAAAAGTTTTCGAACTCCCTGGCGAGGAAGAGTGTTTATAAAAAAAAAAAAACATTTGCTTAGCGTGCCGATACGGGTTCCCGACAAGTAAATTATAATTTCCAAAGTTTATAAATAGATTGGCTAAATAGTTATTGGAATCCTAGTTTTGTCGATGTCTGTAGACAACTTGCACCCCAACAATTGCTGTGGCATCGACATTTTTTTGAAAAAAAGACAAAGAATGAGTAAATAAAGTCTCATGCTGTTGAAAAACTTCTAATAATTTCGAAAAGCTGTTTATATTTTTGGGCGCACTGTGACAGCTAAATGTCAAATCATTTGACAGAGATGAAACCTGATTGGTTGGAAGGAAAACCGATAAAATGATGTAAGCCTTGATTGGTCCACTTTTTACCGGGCAGTGGAATGATCCCAGGACCCGAAATGATCCCCAAAAGTACCCCAACTGATCCTCGGACTCGAAGCGATACCGATGAGTCCCCGAAATCAACCCCAAGGAATTGCGGTAATGGACAAAGGGAAAGCAGAAGAAATACTCACAATTCTTTAAGCATAAATAAGGGTTTACAGCGACTCTATTTCTAAACAACGTGACTTTAAAATATACTTCTATTTATTACATTGCCCTGCGTTAAACCCATAAACAGAGTCTAAAACAAATATACAACTTTTAATTGCTACTGAAAGAAATACAGCATATATAAACATAGCACAGCTTTGCTCAGATCAACCAAACTTTTGAACTTCCATCACACTCTAAACATTTTGCGAATCCGACACATGACTCTGACACTATAAATCTGATTTCCGGTAAATATAACCCCTAAAAATTAATATTCATTCGACAACCAACCATGTATTTCACCACGAAATCCTTGTTCACAGGAGCGAATATTATTTACCGGCACATTTTGGGCAGCCGGTTTGGCCGAGAAGATGGAATGACAAAAGCACACTGAGTAATACACTCGAACAACCCTTCTACTACCGATGCAAAATATTAAGAGGATGTGGCTTTAAAGCAATATTATGTCAGTTTTGAATTTCCTCATGTAGTCGTGCGTACACCCCGGCATGATCTCATGATATGATAGGTCTTTCATTCACAGAAAACAAATATGCCAAAAAATAACTTTCCATTTCGCTTCCTATGAAAAGCAGCATGTCCTATCTGTAAAGACTTTCTTTTATGGCTTGTTATGTAAAAATGATTTATCCACGCCGGGTTCTTCAAATGACTATCACAAAGAATTGTTAGTTGATCCCAATTTCTGACTCAACCACTGTATTCCCCCCGCAGTCGTATATTAAAATCTTAATACTATAATTTTAGTTAATGTAAATTTCCTTTTAATAACACAAACAAAGCTAAATGTTTCATATGTTTTTAAAACTGAAAGCCAATCCTTCAGTTGTCCATTACTGTAATTCCTTGGGGTTCATTTCGGGGACTCTTGGGGATCGTTTCGGGTCCCGGGATCAGTTGGGGAACTTTTGGGGATCAATTCGTGTCCTGGGATCGTCTCGGGTCCTGGGATCATTTCAGGTCCTGTACAGTTTTCTCTGTGATGTAAGCTTTCTACAACTCCAACTAGAACATGGAGCGATTTCCCGTATAAAGTTAGCAGGCAATTAAAATTTTTGAAGAAACACCCGAAAATGTTTACCGGGTGACATTCCGGGTTTCTGAGTATATCGGGGTTTTAAGAAACGACCACCTGGAAACACAAGTAGTTCCCTATTTCCCAATTAAAAAAAATAAATAAATAAATAAATTGAATAAGCTTATTATCTCATAAGGATCACTGATTCCACATGAAACTTTCACGCTGTGTAGCCATTTGGGAAACAAGGTAGGCTAAATAACGGCAAAATTTTTGGGGTCGTAGATTTTGGTGTCGTTGCTTTTGGGGTCACAGGTTTTGGGTTTTAGGTCTTCGTTTTGTAGACACCCGAGCTTTCAACATTATCGGAAACAGAAGGTAAGTGCGAAAAATCCTGGTGAATCGCGGACTGCCAAAGGTAGCCCAAATCTTGGTTTCCACAGAGTGAGTCCGCCCAAATCGAAGCTGGAAAGGCAACGCAAAGACTACTAATTGACGATGAGGGGAGGGGACGTGAGATTTCGTTTCCAAGATGGCGACGGTTTGTTCCAGAGGAAACCCAAATCGACACGATGACCGAAATAATGCAATCTTCAATAGAAAATGAAATGCATGTTTAAATTCTGTACAGCGGTATTACACTATGGATACCTTGTATGATCCAAGTACACTCCGTAGCCGTGACAAAGTGTCGACGAGCTCCTCGCCCTACACACAAATTACACTCTTTTTTTTTTATAAGAACGTCTAATTTTCAGTTGAGGCTGGACCGTTCTTCATGGGACATTTTAAGGCTGAATATGTTCTTAACGATGTTCTTAAATTTTAGTGTATATAAGAATATAATACCAAATGAATTATCAGGAAGAGAATTGTACTAATGATCAATAGCAATAATAAGGTTGTTATTATGAGCACAATTTAATTCTGCATTTTTGAACGCATCAGGAAAAAAAAAGAAGGAAATATATGGTATATGTTCTCAAAATTTGCTCAAATCTCTGGCTGGACTTTCTTACAAAAAAGGTTCTTATAAAAAAAAGAGTGTATTCAACCAATGGATTTTTTAAATATCATAGAATCTTCTTGCGTTTCCTATGGTTTGTTATATATTGTTGTCTCTTTTGAAAGTTTAAGGTCTTCACTGTTCATGTCAAACCAACGTGAACATAATGTATTGTCACGCAATCCGCCTGTCTCGACACTACCTTGAACTGCTTTTCATTTCTTTTGAAAGTTTGAGGTCTCAACTCTCACGCTATCGTGTGGAATGTCACGCTACCACAAGCCTATTGTATTGATCGGCCTGTCTCCTCTTCACTTGTAATAAAGGTTCAACTTCAGGATTCAACTAAAGCGTGTAGGGAGTCACGCTATCGTGGACATATTGTCATGCAATCCGCCCGCCTCTTCACTTGTTCAGAGGGTACAGTTCCTAGTGAGGCCGATAGTTCTTGAGCTACGACTGATTGAGAAGCAAGGAGCACACCGTTTGCTGCTTGTGGTATAGGAACGAGGGTTGTAGCTTCCTGGCCCAGGGACAGGCTCTGCAATAGTAGGATAATAATGTGGATGTTCATCTTAAAATAATGATATAATATTACTAATCAGTTTATTGCCCATTATCATATAGTCTAGGACTGAATTACATGGGTGGTCAGCAAAAATATAGGAAATTATACATATTTGTAAGTAACAAAGTTGTCAAGACGTTCAGTCCTAGGAATCGGACGTTCACACCTAGTTGAGCCCGAGTGTAGCCCATAGCCCTGGTCAACCCTTTAAAATGGAAATATCAAATAAACCATTTTGATATACCAGAAATTAAACAACTTGCCTGGTTCCTAGAAAGCAGGTTAATGCTAACCCATGGTCAAATAACGTTTTTACCCAATCAAGTGTTGCAATAACAATACTTACTGGTATCCCTGGGTTAGCACTAACCTGTACTCTAGGAACAAGGACCTGTTGGGCTAGACAACTACAAAGAATCACAAAAACATACTGAACTTGATGTTATTACCCTATAAGCACAAAGAAACATTCACAAAGAACAGATAAGTGAAGTGACAGAAACAAACAAAAAGGTCACAGGAAAAGATTTTGTCACAGGTACAGGACAGCTTAACCAGGTTTTCTAAGTAAACAAATGTTTTACAGAGGATTTCAGTGAAATGGTGGCATGACAAACTCTCTCCTGTCCTACACCATTGTTCAGAAATGTTAAGCACCTCTTGCAGTCCAGACCATGGTCCCCCCTCGCCTTCCCTCCTGAATGGTGTATGATGGGAATCTCCTCAACACCTTAGCCTTCGCTATATCATGGTTGTACTGATTGGGAGAAGGTTCCTTATCTGCACCTAAAAGTCATTTTGTAAAGAAAAAAGTCATTAGGTCTCTAAGGAGGCTAAATGCAGTTGTCTGCCATTGGATTGATTTGTCTTTCTAATTCCAAGCTTGTACATGAATATTGATTGTCATATAGGCTTCAAAATTCACATTGAAAGGACATTATTGGATATTATACTTACCCAAGACATCCCTATTATTCATGTTTAGATCTATTTTTAGATCAATTTATTTCTTCCTGGTTTTTCCTAATCTGTAGTTTCAATGTCTCATCTGTGTTTCTGCACTGTGTGTATGTCTGAGTCAGTCTCTCTGCCTAGCCATCTGTCTGGCTGTCTGCTCTATGTGTATGTGAATGTGCCATTGCAACCACTGTTTAAAAAACTTGGTATTGTTCCATTTCCGGGAAGAGTTGCCAGAATGAAAGTTAAGCTGTTTTTTTAAAGCAATCCATGGATTACTGCTTGAATACATTAAAAAACAATTTCAGAGCAAACTCTTGGTCAAAGATAATTCCTATTATGTGCCACGAAACAGTGGATAGTCTTCTGCCAGGACTAAAAGACTGCAGGACATTTAATAGTTTGTTTAGCAGTTAACTCAAGGAGGTGAAACTCTGTAAATGAAACGAATTATGTACAAAAATTTTCTGAAAATGATTTCTGAAATCTTTTTATATACATTTTTGTTATGAGAGCCATGTGTATGTTATCACTGAGTGCTACTGTACCCTCAATAAAAAAGCTTTGTTATTGTTGTTGTTATTATTGTCTTATCATTAAAAGTCTGTCTTCATCATGTTATGTACCTTTCCTTCCAATCACAAAAGCCTGTCTCCTGCCCATGGAATGTGCCGGCGACTGGGGCAGTGTGATGTGGGTATTACCAAGGGTTGGTCTGGCCTGATAGTCTGCTGGTGATGGCCATGTCACCTAAGAAGACAAATACTCTAATCAAGGGAACACTTCTATTCAAGGGAAAATACTCAGGACTGGAATATTTATGCTAGAAAGGACATCCTTAGTAGGCAGTTAACTAATAGTCAATTAACTAATAGTAAGACCCAAAAAGGGAATAATATTTTTTAAGTGTTCTAGCAAAATGACAAACCCAAGGTCATTACTGTATGTTCAAAAGGATGTCAAAAAGGTATGTTTACAACAGATATGCTAGGGGCCTTGTATATCCAGAGATATCAGGGGTCCCAGAGGGGGGGGACTCTGATATAAACATCTGGGGTGATTGTCAGCAAAAGGGATAGCACTTTGGGTGTGGTCAACAGAAATTCTTCTAATGATCAACATCTAAGGTCCTAACAGCATAAAATTTCCAAGGGAAATAAAATTGATTTAACAATTTCTTGATACAAAAAGCAATTTCTTGTACCTTGCCAATCATTATATCCATGTTCCAATGCAATAAAAAGCACCAAGAAACTTCATCAATCTCACCCTGTTGTCAAAGTCCACACGATATGTCCAGATATCAGGGCTTGCCATCCACTGCTTTTTCCATGCCACACGATCACCCCCGGAATCTGAAAAAAAAACATTAAAAAAAAACTGTACCAGGCAAAAGGGTCACACGTTATAAAAACCTAGATTTTTTTATAGAATCTCTTTGGCACATTGGGCCCCAAAGTTACAGTATCATGTAATGTTTGGGGTATTGTAAGTTTCAAGCTAGGGCCTTTCTTTGTTTCCCATGATGGATCTAGTGAAGAGTTGTAGTAACGTCACAAATAAAGTATTGTCTCTAAAAAACACTAAAATTGACACACTGATTTTCTGCCATAGCCCTGTGTGAATTGCATTGACCATTACCTTTCTCAGGTTGTGTCTTGGGTCTCATGGTGTAGGCCGGCGCCTGTGTTTCCCATGGCAGTTTTGTTGGAGGATCATACGTTGTAGGCTTGGGCCCACTCATGTCTAACCTCATAGGGGGTCTTGAGTCCAGGCACTCCTCTAAACCTGATGAATTCAGAAAAAAAAATACTTAAGCTGCATTGTCACCAGTTTACTTCCAGCCTATCACATAATCTTCTCCTATGATTTTTAATGTAAACACAAAAAACATTTTAAAATTGTGAAAGCAGTGTGTCAATTGGAAGTCTCTTTGAAGATGTAAGTGATAGTTTAGAGCGGATGGCCTGTTAATAGTGTGGATTCTAATAGACTCTTTTGTCTCTTTTAAGAGAAAAAAGAAACCATGACCATTAAAACATTTAAGGTTTTTGTCAGCCCTCCGGAAGTACAATGGTGGCAATGCGGCCTTAAGCATTATTTTACATTTTGTATGCCCTGTATCAATCTAGTTGATCTGTGCAGGAATTATAGAAACAGATAAATGAATCAAAACAAGGGCATGATGGAAATCTGTGCAGACAGATTTTATTAGCCTCCCCACAGGCATTTTTATTCAGGTTGCACACATGAGGGAGGGGGGGATGTGTGAACTGCCCTAAAAAATGTCCACAGAGCAGGCTAAGATATTAATACAAAAGCTCAATTATTTGTGGTTCTTCAATAAAGATAGTTGGAAGATCTGCGCATGCACTTTGAGCCAGCCCTCGACTACAAGGGGGGGGGGGGGGGGGGGGCAACGCTCCAGTCTCTTTAACCCCTAAACATAACGCAGAAAAGCAATTGGTACAGGCTTACTTGCGTAGTTCGTGTTTTCGTCTGTCATATCTGTGACTGCACTTGGGGCAGTTCTTGTTTTTTCTTGTCTGTTAATATTTGAACAGCATACATTCAATATATGCACAACTTCAGCCAGAGCCTAAAATGTCCAATTATACTTGTAATATTGAAATATCTCATAAGGGTATACTTGCGCTAAGACTGTTTTATTTTTTCTCCTAAACATAATGACATTCAGTAATCAATAAGGGGGGGGGGGAGGGGAGAGACATTAGTATCAAGTAATTTTGGAACAAAATATCCCTCTCCCCCCGTATAAACAATATTTTTTTTTTATTAGTTGATAAAGTAATATGAGAAATTATTTATCAGTCGAATTCTATATGAAACTAAGTTAAACTTATATGCAGTATAACTTTAAGTAATCAAGTTACTTACTTATATAGGTTATCTATCGTCTTAATGTGACAAAGTCCTACAAACTTAAAACCGATCACTTAAAAAAATAATAAAATAATACGTACTTACCTTCCCACAAGAGAAACCGTTGAAACCTTGACGGGGATCCGCGAATGAAATATCGGTCGAGAAAAGCTGACATTTCCATCCCTTCCTAAAGAAATCTTTGGAAAGCTGACGGGGAGCGGAGGAATTTGACTTCTTGATGGAGCTAGAGAATACGACATTCTTCCTTCCTTCTTGGAAGTAGCGACAAATGGACGATAAGGCATCAAGAAAGTCTCGTATTTGGCTTCATTGTGGAGGGTTTGAATCAATTTATGCCTGGCTATTTTGTGTTCTCGAAATTTGTCGAGTCCATTTTTCACGAAGTCTTGAACTCAACAAGCTGTTGTTAGGGTCATGTCACGTGGTACGGTCCCGCGGGACTCGAGTGAAAAGGACCGCGGAAGAATCGGACTGAAGGCTTATCAATATTATCCTATGTCATCCTACCATAGGAAAATATAAATGAGTCTGGGTCACAGAGTGGCTACTGTTCCTTAGTAATATGTGTTTTACCCTCGTGAAATAAAGTGTTTACTATCGTACATAATTAAAATCTATTTTTTTTTTCAACTTTTTTATTCGCGTTAGTCGAACACATTTTCATTTCAATGTCACCCTGAACCGTGTCGCGTCTTTAATGGACGGAGCAAAACGATAAACACGATTTTATTTCTGATCATACACGATTTTATGTCAAGGTAAAAGGATATCGATTGGGGTCAGTGTCTTTTTCTTTCTCATATGGTTCGGCTTTATTGATTAAGGGGTCCATTTTGTGGTAGGTTTTTGTGATCAATTAAATTTTCTCGTTTCATTGACTCAAAGCGGAAAGCGTTGAGCAATATCGAAGCGTCTTTTGTCACGGTGAAGATTTAGCAAAAAAATGGTTGAAAAAATAACTAGAATAACGCTCTGAGTAGTTTGTTTTTCTCTTAGTTTATAACTTTTGCAATATTTTTTTGTACGCATGAACAACACACTTGGTACAGCAAAATCCCATTTTACGTTCTACATTACCCAAAATTAACACTCACACGTATCATCTTGAATAACAAAAACTTTCCATTTAGTCACATTAAAGTGTCATTGATCGTATAGCATAAACCTGTATGTTGTTGTTTTCGCCATGGAACGTTTTTTTTTATATTCATGCATTCATCTGAAGATGACGGTCTCGTGCGAGAAATACTGAACATTTATAATTACTTTCCTTAGTTGTAAACAACTTTTTTCATGGATAACCTTAATTTGGTAAATGGATCGACTGTACTTTAAAGTAATGTCAGCCTAGCGATATTTAATCATGACATCTGTTCGACGCTGACCTTCTATACTCGTTCTTATCAATTGGACATAATTGGGTAATTGGTCAAAAATCAAACCAGAAATCAAAATTGAAGGAAATATAACCTATAAAGAATGCATAGAATATGAGCTTTAATGATACGAGAGATGATTTTAAGTGCTTTGGTTTGCAATTTTCCGTAGTTTAATTAAAAGTACTACAGTATATGAACACATATTTGAATTTGTTGGACTTTGTAAGTCGCCGTTGTTAGAACGTCAAGCAAAATAACATGTGAATGCTATCTTTGCGTCCATTTCCGAAAACTTCAAGTAAAGCCAAATTAAATTAAATTACTTTATTTTCTCTTAATTTTACCTTTTTCGTGGTCGTATTCCCTGGTAGTTTGGGGTGTATTTTCGTCGCGTGTAAGGGACCTATACTCTTCGTTAATTAATCCCCGCCATTACTCTGTTTTAGGTCTCTCAGAACCATCGAGGCATTGAAAACGGAAATGTGAAAAAGTCTAGATTCTTCAATGGAGCAGAAAAAGCGTCAACACAAATGGCCTCGTCAGATTCGCTGAATCATTCTAAAAATGTACAATGAATGTGTGGATCGTATAGATGAACTAAAAAAACACGGCGTTAAAACGTCTACTTTTGTTACTCGCTGTCTATCTCCTGAAGGATGGCAAGGAATTCGTGATAACATATTCTTGCGGCTGGCTTGAAGATAAAGGTACGGTAATGCTAGTAATAAAATTATCCAACTTTTCTCGAACAAAATTTTGTTGCAAGTATGTTGGCAGCAGGTTTGTTGCAGAAAAAAGACGGTCGTCAACTTGTGAATGTTGCGCGTATTACTACAACGAACCAACTTGTCTCCCAGCAAAATGGCGTCAACACATCTAAAGCCACATCTCCCCTTGGGGGCAAAAAAGTGTGTCATTTCTTAAATACTAATACATCTCTTAATTACTATGCTTTTTAATATGATACCTATGACTGCGCCCCCCCCCCCTCCCCCTCAGCCAATCCTGTGTACGCGCCTGACTCTGACTCTTGCATTTGGTTGAAAGCGAGAAAAGTTGAACGATCTTGTTGCTCGTATTCTTATTATTAATATTATCACTAGATCTATCATTTAGAGTGAGGCAGAAGTTGCCGATTTTTAAAATGATCCCTTCTAACAGCTGGATGAGTCTCGTGTGCTTTTATTGTGAATTTCGTACAAATCCTCAAAACCACAAACTGTGACTTTGGGCTGTGGATATAGTGCCGCGGGCGTGGTAAGATTCCGCGAGAGTTGTCATGGCTGCTGGTGAAGTAATAATGCAAATAAGAATATATATCAAAGAGACCGGAGTTGCAAGCTAGCTAGCAAGCTACAGATCTGCGATGATCTGGGTACTAGTGACTTTGTTTGGGTGTAGTGGGTTATTATATACCCGAGTTTGAAAACGTAATAATTAAAATAATAATAATAACAACAACAATAGTAATAATAATAGTAATAACATAGTAAACAACGACGACGGCGGCGGCGGCGGCGGCGGCGGCGGTGGTGGTGGTGGTGGTGGTGGTGGTGGTGGTGGTGGTGGTGGTGGTGGTGGTGGTGGCTTATTCTAAGCCAATCAGATTCTTGCCATCTCTAGCCTAGTGCAGTTGCCTGGCTTCCTGTCGCGACACTGTCTGGTTTTCGTCCAGATGATGGCCAGGGAAGGGCACAAAGCGAGACTCTGGTGCCCGATAGACCTTGACGTTTTTCACCCTACGTCGCAGCGAGCTGTGCGTGGCGTAACCGTTTAATACAGGGCTAGGAACCTGGTTATTGCCTCCCTATTAATGCGCGGATGCCTCGGTGCCTGTGTGTTGCACAGTTCGCTAGATAGCGGTGTTGGGGCCGGAATCTCCAGCCTAGCCGTAAAGCTTTAGCTGCCATACGGTGATTCAGCGCATGTCTGGATGGTCTATATTTTTTGGCGTTTTCGGTTTGCCTATTAATACAAGGTTCGATCCCAGGCAAAGAGCACTTTTTTTACTGTTCCTTTCCTAATTCCTTTTTTTATTTTTGTGTTCGCAGTTTTTTGTATAGATTTTTTTGCTAAATTTCCTTCCATGGAGCAAGACTTAAGTAAGGGAACCGAAAGCCGAGGGTGCGGCCGCTTGACGTTCTGAGAGATACTGAAGAAATAACAAAACTTAGCGAGAGGACTTGTAGAGAGGGGTGAGCAAAAATTCGTTTCAATCAATCAATCAATCAATCAATATTTTATTTGGTACCCTTATACATGATTATATATCAGGTGTTTTTCCAAATAGTTAAGATAAAAAGGAGGTTGTCATTATCCGTGGTGTGCATTTATTCTTTTAGGCATTCAAATCTTTTTCTTGTGCAGTCAAAAATATATTTTGCAGTTTCCCTGTTAATGATCTCGTTTCTTTGATCCATGGTAATAATAAAAAGGAAAGCTCTTTCAGATGTCATTGCATTTAAGTTGATATTAGTTTTGTCTTTGATAACACTATAGTATGCCTTTCTAATCGCGTTGTATGTAGGGCATTTTACAAGAAAGTGTTCTTCGTTTTCTATTCCATTTTTGCAAATCGTGCACCTCCTCTCATTTGGGGGCACATATGGTTTGGCATGTCTACCTGTTTCGATGGCCAAATTATGATTGCTTAGTCTTAATTTTGTGACGGCAATTCTGTGTTGTACATTATTAATTTGGGTAAGATATTTTTCAAGTTCGTAGACCACCTTGAAGGTCCTGAAAGTTCGCAATTTATTCTTTTGGCGTGGGTCTCTTCTACTATCATTGTGAATCTCACTTAGCCACACCTGTCGCTCGATATCTTCAAAGCGCATCTTTATTAAATTTATAGACGTGTTTGGGGCATCAAGCCATATATAGCCCAAGCCTGCTCGATCTAAAATGTTTTTCAGTTGGTGCACCCAAGTTACCTTGCTGTTATTTTCTAAAGAATCTAGGAAAGCCAACACAGCAAGTTTACTGTGGTCAGAATTTATCATTTTTTGCCAATATTTTATTGCTCTACATTTGGCTTTTAAACGCATTGGAAATCTACCGACCTCGGATCTACATGCATTAGAACTGCAGTACCTGTTGACGCCTAGCAGCCAACGTATAAACCTTGTGTGTACAGATTCTATGGGTGTTATAATATTATTTGTTTTGGGCCCCCTGTGGCCCCTTATTTATCTTATGGGCCCCCCGAGGATAGGGCTCCTCGTTGTCTTATGTTGTAGTTTTTCACTCGGTAGATTTGATTTTGTAGAGCTTTATTGTACAAAAAACAACCGAATTTTGAAGTAAACACCTTTTATTACATGGTGTCAGAAGTGGTTAACCACTGGAGAATATTAATTGTTAAAGAAAAGTCGACAAAACAAGGAAACGATGGCCGAAAGTGGGGAAATGTATCATCGAGCTCCGGGACCTTTGGTGTTGGATGCGAATGCATCAGAAAATTGGAGAAAGTTCCTAATGCAGTTCGAAATTTACTTGGTTGCAAAAGGAAAGGACGACAAGGGAGATAAGTTAAAAGTTAATTTGTTACTTAACTGTGCTGGACCGAGTGCAATTGAAGAGTATAGCCACTTTGTGTATACTGCAGGCGAGAGTAATGAATCTTATGGTGATGTGTGCCGAAAGTTCCATGAACTTTGTCGAGGAGCTAAGAATGTCATTTATGAGCGACTGCTCTTCAATCTTAGAAACCAAAAGGAGGGTGAACGAATTGACAACTTTGTTAGTGAGCTAAAACGGCTTTCATTAAACTGTGACTTTGGAGCACTTAGAGATTCATTGATACGAGACCGTATTGTGGGGGGAGTAACCAGCGATGAATTGCGAGGGGAGTTGTTGAAAAAGCCAGACCTTACCCTACAAACCGCGCATGATTACTGCAGAACTTATGAGGCGACTGAGCTGCAGAAGTATAAGTTTGTTCCACAGACAGTAGTCCCAAGTAAAACAGTGTCTGTGCAACCAGTCCAAGTTAAGAAAGAACAGCCGTCTTGTAAGTTCTGTGGATATCGCCATTCATTTGCACACCCAACACGATGCCCAGCCTTTAAAAGGAATTGCAAGATTTGTAGCAAAACAGGCCATTTTGCAAAGATGTGTAAAAACAAACAGAAAAAAGATCCAGAAGTGCATGTGGTGGAACAGGAGTATGACTCAAGTGACAGCAATGAAACCCACACATACTTTGGATCCATTGAAGTCGGAAGCGTGTTACAGAACCAGCAACCCAAAAAGAGCCTGATAAAAGTCATGATAGCAGGAAAAGAGGTCAAACTGAAAGCAGACACGGGTGCGGAGGCTACTGTCATCCCCTACAACTTGTACAAGAGCATCACCAACAAGCCGTTGAAACGTGTACACCAGCCTTTGAAGGGCTGGCTTGCGACTAAGCCCATCTACCCTAAAGGATGTGTCCGCCTTCCAACACAGTACAAAGATCGAAAGATAGATCTGTTATATCTTGTAGTTGATGGAGAGTTCACCCCACTACTAAGTTGTGAGGCTTGCCTTGATCTTGAAGTCCTACAGTTCATGGATCTCACATTGCTAGATTCACCATCAGCACAAACATCAAACATCGACTTGTCCAGAGAACAAAGCAAAAGTACCACAACCCTCACAAGTGACCCTGTTCTGAAAGATTACCTTGATTGCTTCAGTAACAAACCAGGAATGTTACCCAACAAAGTACACCTAGAGGTAGACTCTGCAGTAACTCCAGTTATACACGCACCCAGAAAGATCCCAGTATCCATGTTAGACCCAACTCAACAGAAGCTGAGAGAGATGGAAGAAGATGGGATCATTGTTAAAGAAGAAGAACATACCCCTTGGGTCTCTTCGATGTTAGTAATCGATAAACGAAAAGGCAAAGAAAAGAAAAGCCCACCAACCAAAGACAACATCAGAATATGTATAGACCCACGTGACCTCAATAGAGCCCTCAAGAGACCCCATTATCCGATGGCCACAGTGGAACAGGTTGCCAACAAACTCACCGGTGCTGAAATATTCTCAACGTTGGATGCATGCAGCGGTTTTTGGCAACTACCAGTAGACGAAGAAAGCTCGAAGCTCCTGACTTTCAATACCCCCTGGGGTCGATACAGATTCCTGCGGCTCCCATTCGGCATAAGTTCCGCGCCCGAGATTTACCAACGAGAGATGGACCGACTCTTCGCAGGAGTACCAGTAGAAATAATCGTTGACGACTTTTTGATACATGGTGGAAATCAATGTGAGCTAGATGACAAGATGATTGCAGTATTGAAGAGGAGCCGTGAGATAGGTCTAAAGTTCAATCCACGTAAAGCCAAACTTCGAGTTCCTGAAGTCAGCTACGTTGGACACCTATTTACTGCAGACGGTTTAAAGCCTGATCCTGAAAAGGTAAGAGCTATCAACGAGATGCCTGCCCCGACCGATAAAGATGGCATACTACGTTTCCTAGGAACTGTAAACTATCTGGATAAATTTATTGAACATAAAGCTGATCTCCAGGGCCCTATCTCGCAGCTAACAAGGAATGATACCGCATTCGTATGGGAGACACCTCAACAGCATGCATTTGACAAGCTCAAAGCAGTCATTACCTCAGCGCCAGTTTTAGCCTATTTTGACAACACCAAAGAGACAGTGCTTAATGTTGATGCAAGTGGCACGGGATTAGGTGCTGTGATTCTGCAGGACGAAAGACCTGTAGCATTTGGCTCAAAAACACTATCACCTGCTGAGACAAGGTATGCCAACATCGAGCGAGAGCTTCTGGCAATTGTCTGGGGAACTGAAAAGTTCCATACTTATGTTTATGGACGTCGTGTTGTAGTTGAAACCGACCACAAACCACTAGAAGCCATCTTCAAAAAGCCCTTGAATGAAGCACCACCGAGATTGCAGAGGATGTTGTTAAAGCTGACAAAGTATGACCTTGATGTTCGTTATGTGCCAGGAAAGAAACAATTCATCTCAGATTGCTTAAGCAGAGCCCCAGTTAGTGACACTAAACCAGTTAGTGAACCAGAAGAGATGATTGGAATCAACTTAATTGACAGTCTTGGTGTAGATTCAAGCACTTTGCAAAAATTCAAGGAAGCATCAAACTGCGATGTTACCTCTCAAGTGGTCATGGAATATGTCGTTAAAGGTTGGCCAGCAGAAAAACATCAACTTGATGAGCTAGCGAGAGAATACTGGAGTTTTAGAGAGGAACTTAGCGTAGAAGATGGTTTGTTATTCAAAGCAGACAGAATCATTGTCCCGAGATCGTTGAGGGCAGAGGTGCTAGAAGAAATTCATGGCGCACACATGGGTGAGAACAAAAGTCTCAGTTTTGCAAGAGAATATGTTTTCTGGCCCTCAATGACTGCACAGATCAAAGACAAGATTAGTTCCTGCTCCATATGTAATGCCTTCCGAAACCAACAGCCAAGAGAGACCCTACTACCACGTGAGGTTCCTGGATTGCCTTGGCAAGTGATCAGTACTGACATCTTTGAATATGCCGGACATTCCTATTTGCTTGTTACCGATTTGTATTCAAAGTACTTTGAGATTGAGTTGTTACGCCAAACCACTGCTAATTGTGTTATCAATAACTTAAAGAAGATTTTTGCAAGGTTTGGGATCCCGGTGGAAGTTCTGAGCGACAATGGCTCCCAGTACAGTAACACTAGAAACCTTTTTAATAGTTCACATGAGTTCAAAAAGTTTGCAGATGAGTGGGGTTTCCGTCACACCACAAGCTCTCCAGAGTATCCACAATCAAATGGAGCTGCCGAGAAAGCAGTTCAGACCGCAAAACGGATTTTAAAGAAAGCGGCTGCTGACAACAAAGATCCTTTTGAAGGATTACTAAAATACAGGAATACACCCTTTGATGACTTAGGTGTGTCTCCAGCTCAGCTGCTAATGAGTAGGAGAACACGTACCCAACTACCGACTCATCGACGTTTGCTACTGCCTCAGCCTGTTGACCCAAATCAAGTTGTGAAGACATTGAAACATCGTCAGAGTGTTTCAAAAAAGTATTATGATAGTCATAGTCATGATCTCCCTCCTTTACAAGTTGGAGATAAGGTGCGTATCCGTCCAAACCGGGAGGCTGAGTGGAGGAAAGCAGAAGTATTGCCCCGATCGTACTTATTAGGAGATGAGCGTGGGCGTGTCTTCAGGAGAAATCGACGACAAATCATTTCAACACCTAATGATCAATCGATGAGCACAAGTCCTTTTGTTATACCAGCCATTCCTCAACTACCACCAGAAAGTACTAACAACCCCACACAGTTAAGCAATAATGTGACAGCATCGCCTACACCACCAAAGTCTTCTGAGAGGCAACACGAGACGACACCGATGAGCACAGCATCTGGCAGGGTTATCAAAAAACCACAAAGACTTATTGAACATTGTTAAGAACATTTATTGAACACTTAACCTAACACTTTGTTGAGAAGGGAGATGTTATAATATTATTTGTTTTGGGCCCCCTGTGGCCCCTTATTTATCTTATGGGCCCCCCGAGGATAGGGCTCCTCGTTGTCTTATGTTGTAGTTTTTCACTCGGTAGATTTGATTTTGTAGAGCTTTATTGTACAAAAAACAACCGAATTTTGAAGTAAACACCTTTTATTACAATGGGGTCTTTTTCTAGTTTGTCATTGCAGTCTGTTCCCCACACCTCGCTACTATATAATAGAATTGGGGTTACAAGGGTATCAAAGAGCCTAAGTGTTAGAGTTATTTTGTCTCTAAAGTGGTTTCCCATTTCTTTTCGAAGCTTATACAAAGCTTTTAGTCCGACCTTCTTTATTTCTTGCTTTGCTAGGCTGAAGTTCCCAAAGGTGCTAAAATGCACCCCAAGGTATTTATATGACTTGACAATGTCAACTTTACTGTTTCTGTATTTAAAGAGATAGTTGTTCATTGTTTTCCCAGAGTTATTAAATATCATTATCTTAGTTTTTTCTAGATTAACAGTGAGTTTTGCTTCATCACAAAATTCGCTTAGTTTGTCTAAATATTTTTGTAGCCCCGTGGCAGTCTTCGAGACGATTACCAAATCGTCGGCATAAAGTAAACAACTAATAGGTCGTGAATTGAGTTCGACATCGTTGCAATTTCTTACTGTATTTAGTTCCTCGGACAAGCTGCTGAGATAAAAATTAAATAGTGTCGGGGAAATCATACATCCCTGTTTCACTCCGTTGTAACCCTAAAGGCTGGCGTTAACAGATTTCTAATTTTGACTGAGGACTTATCATTTGTGTAAATTGATTTCAAAACTTCAAGAAATCGCCCTGTTACGCCTGAACGCTCTAGCTTATCAAAAAGTTTGTGTCTTGGTACTCTGTCGAAAGCTTTACTGAAATCAACATAACACGTAAATAGGAAGTTTTGTTTCTTTTTTGGCTTTGCTTTAACGTATTTGTCAATCAAAGATTTTAGGATGAAAATACTATCCACTGTTCCATGCTCTTTTCTGAATCCTCCCTGCTCAGGTTTGATTATTTTTCTTTCGACAAGGTAATTGTACAATATGTTGTTCATTATGGATGTGAAAACTTTTCCTAGTGACGAGAGTAAGGTAATACCTCTAAAATTTTCCGGTTTACTAGGATCTCCTTTTTTCAGGATCGGTACTATCAGACCATAACTCCAGCTAGATGGGTATTCCCCACTATTCAAAATTTTATTAAACAAAATTTGTAATGGCTTTTTCAGAGTTTCTTCGCCGCACTTTAATACTTCGTTTAAAATATTATCAGCGCCGGGTGCTTTACCCGTTTTTAGACTTTTTATGGCGTTAGTTATTTCGAGTTCCGTGAATTCGTGATCCAATGGCCCTTGCCTATTGTTTATTCGCGTTTTTTCTACTTCTTCCATTGTATTTTGTGATTCTATTGTCGCGTTTAATTGTTCGAAGTGCTGATGAAAAACAGCAGCTTCTTCGGGTCTAATTTGATGTGATTGTTTATGTGTATTGCTGTTGAAAATCCTATTTATTTGTTTCCAAGTGTTTTTAGAGTTTCTGAAATCGATACTGTTTACTATATTATTATAATGCGTATACTTTTTCCGCCTACAGAGTTTTTTAAAAGACTTCTTTTTTTCCTTCAAGACGGCTCCTAGCTCGCGTTGGTCAGGCTGCTTTGAAAGTAATTTGCCTAGTGAGCGTAAATTTTCTTTTTCATTTTTACATTCCTTGTCGAACCACATTTTGTTAACGCTGCTCTCTTTAATGTCATTGTTTTGGTAGCGCAGTCCTGCGTTTTCGCATGCGGATAAGAGCGTTTCTGTAAAAAGATCTACTGATGTGTCTACGCAATTATTATTTAAAGCCGCATTTAAATTTGTTTGCACTTCTTCGGACTCGAACAATAGCTTTGACTCGCTACTGATCTCGTTATTCCAGCGCAATCTTTTGAGCTCACTTAGTTGTACGTTTTCTGAATTATCCTTTTGTTTAAATGTAAATTTCAGGTTTAGACTGCATGAAAGCGAACAGTGATCAGTCAGGTGTGGCTCAAGCGGATTCACAATGAAATAATCAACAATGTCTAAACTTTCATTATTTACAATTATGTAATCAACAACGCTGCTTCCGTTGTATCGAAAGCAGGTTTTCTTACCTTCAAGGTCACCTACTACTCTGCCGTTCAAAATTCGCATATTGAGTGCAGTGCACATTTCTATTAAATTTCTTCCTCGGCTGTCAATCACCTTAGAGTCTTGTGAATTTCTATTATTTGGAATATCAATTTGGTAATCTTTTGGTAGACCCATAAATTCGTCATTTTGTTCATCATCCAGAGCAAATTCTTGCAAAATACCCGTTCTTGCATTAAAGTCCCCTTGGATAATGACATCCCCCTTTAGAGAGAGCCTTAATATTTCAAATTCAAGTTCTTCTAGAATGTCTTCTTCATAATTATTACATCGCCCGTTTGCTGGGCTTAGATACACAGTTCCTAAATAAATGTCTTTTTGTAAGTTGAAAATATTTTTACACACTTTAACCCATAGGACATTTTCATTATCTGTTGGTATATATTTAACTCCACTGGAAATATTTTCTCTGATGTACACGGCTATACCCCCCGATTTTTTGTATCTTGTTGAATCTCTATGTTTTACAAAATGTTTATAGTTGTTTATTTTGAGATCGGAATTTTGATTTGCATGCGTTTCCACTATCCCAAAAATGTCGTGTCTTTTAATAGTGCTTAAAGTATCATTAAATTTTAACTTATTTCCCACAACCCTACTGTTGAAACCGTTTAAGTTCCAACAACCAAAACGAATCTTTTTCTGATTACATGTGAATTAAATTATTTAAACATATGCACTTATCTTGGACGGTGCGCAAACCCCTGTCTTTTGAAATATTCCGCCAATGCGTCAAGTGCTCGGAAAGGTGGTGGAAGTGTCGGAAATGCTTCATTATAGCTTGAATTCCATGGGGGTCTTTGTCTTCTTTGTCTGTTAAATTTCCTAGCTTGTTGTCCTTCTCGATTGGATTCCTTGTCTTCGCTTCTCAGACCAACTTGTACCTTGATGTTCGTCACTAACTTTTTGGTACCAACTCGATTGTTCAAGTGGATGTCATCGTAGAAGGAGTCCTCATCGATGTTTCCAAATAGGTCCGCAGTGACTTTTTGATTGTTGATGAAATTACATAATCCCTGATTGTTCCGACAGATTTCTTCGTAATAATAATTTACGTCATCTACTTTTACGTTGTCTCCCTTGAGACTGTATGGAATTTCGTTTTGAGATGGGATGTGCCATGATACCATTAGAAGCGGGAAATAACTCCCCAGTTGGGTAAAGTTATCAGGAATGCAAGAAACCGACCGCAGCTCAGTGTTTCTGTTTTTTTATATCTCAGTGTAGCTTTTTTCCGTGTCATTGCAGCTACTCAGGCCCGTACCCAGGATTTTCCTGGGAGGGGGGGGGGGTGGGGGGGGTTGCGAAATCAGAAAAAGTGGACCTAATTTTTCCGGGGGGGGGGGGGGGGGAAGGGGAGAGTTCTCTGATAAAAATCTGACCACCCCCTAAAAAACGGATAAAAGGGATATTGTTATGTCTTTGCAGTATCTCCACGGGACCTTTATTGTCGGATTTGGCTACAGTGATCTAGCTTATGCTTTATAGTTCTGTCTACAAATATCACGTCTCTTGAGAACCGAAAGTGGACCTTCGGCCGTTGTGGCGGGGAGACCTTATCAAATTAATTGCAGCAAGGGAACACTAAGATAAATTTGGCTTGGAATTACCTTAGAATGTACTCAATATCCGTTCTTCTACTCATTTACTTATAAGCATAGGAAGGGGTTAATAAACTCACTTGTTAATGCATGAAAAGCATCATGCATGACGATGACGTCACAGCGTGTCATCAGCGACAGTCACTCGACTCTTTCTCGTTGCGCACAGTTTTGTCCCTGACACGCTGTGGCACCATTCGTGGACTATTAATGCGCGCGCGAAATGATATAAATGAAACGGATAAAAAGAACCTCCTCTGCAGGCGTCTCGAGTGTTTTGGGCCTTTCATTGGGAAAAAAGTGCTCTTATCGATTTCGGACTTCCTGTGGATAAAAAAAGAGCGGGGGGCCTTGGAGGGAGAAAGGGATAACTCAGACACCCTCAGTCCCCTCTCTTACATGAATGGTACCACAGGAAGCCCAACCATAAAAATACTAAAAAAGTACAAAAAAAAAACACTCGAGGTGCGTGCCAAGGAGGCTAAGATAAAAACAACAAAAAGTAAAAATGTTTCTGTGCCTGCTATCGAAGTATTGATTTTAGTGAATAACAACAGGGCAAAAAAAACTGCGGCTGCCGCATGGTGCTAGAAAGTCATTGAGGGGGGGGATCCGATAAAAACAGACGGGGGTAATCGTCGGCAAAATCGATTCTAACCCTAAGGGAGGCCATTTTGGGCGCGGACATAACCCTAAGAGATGGCAGAATCGGACAAAAAAACGTTTAACATCCCCTAGGAATAGCAATTGGTCGAATTTTATAACGTAAGAGATAACAGAATCGGTAATCCTTTCCGAGACCTTAGATGCCCCCCCCCTCTTCCTACTAGAGTTGAAATCGACTATTCAGTCGTAGCCAGGATTTTAAGCAGCGGGTTCGTTTACCACTTTTGCAGACCAATTTCTCTTAGGTATCTTGTCGGATTGTTACTCAAGTTTCCTTCATTAGAGCGGACATTTCAGTCGAGTTGGGGGAGGTGAAGGGGTGGGGTGGGGGGGCTCTTCAAAAGCCCTTCAACTCCCCTGGTCACGGGCCTACTACTGCGATACCTTGTGATTTTCTCGTGATTTGTTCCGCTGGAAACGTCCGTTGAGCCGCCAGTGAGTAATAAGGAGATGAGATAAAAAAGTAAGATCGAGAAAGAGAAAAAGCAAACTCTAGGTGCAATTCGACAATACCAAGAATCTAGATCACGCTGATAAGTTAGACTTTTTTAGGCCAAATCCGATAAAAAAAATTCCGTGGAGATACAGCAATGGCATAAAAACTTTGTTTTCTTTTGGTTAGATTGTTATCAGAAAACCTCCCCCCCCCCCCTAGAAAAATTAGCGTCCATTCGGCTTTCGCACCTCTTCCCCCCTCCCCCAAGAAAAATCCTGGGTACGGGCCTGATTCGCCAATGAATACTTTTACAGACAGCTTCTTCACCCTTAGTTGCTATTATTATTTACAATGAAGATCACGTTAAAAGTTACCAGATCTGAAATTAAATCTAATTTCTTTTCAGAATCGCAAATTATGGAGCATTAGAAATAGAATACACCCAAAATCTAGACCTTTACATGACACTCAAGCTTAAAAAGGAAATTCTAGTTTATAAGAAGTGTCCCAGATAGTTTTTATTACATTACGTTCTCATTTTTTTTTCAGTAAAGCCCGTATTCCTTTCTCACCCTTGCTGCCCTTTGCTCTCCCCTGTTTTTTGCTGTTCAGTCATGGTTATAATCCTACCTCATCCCTTTTCGGATATTTTTATTTGTACGTATTCAAGACACGCTTACTACGCATTATTCAAGATTAATAATAAGATAAAGGAACTCCCGAGAGCTACCCGAATACGAACGCCGAGAAGGGCCCTTCAGATTTAATTTCAGAGATGATAATTTCAGAGACGATAATTTCAGAGATGATAATTTCAGAGATGATAATTTCAGAGATAATTATTTCAGAGATGATAATTTCAGAGACGATAATTTCAGAGATGATAATTTCAGAGATGATAATTTCAGAGATGATAATTTCAGAGATAATAATTTCAGAGATGCTAATTTCAGAGATAATAGTTTTGGCCAGGTCTCTAAGCCTTTAGGCACGTGCATCGATCAACAACTCTGGAGGACCAAACAACAACTACAAAATACAAAAATGCTTGCTAAAAAACGCAACCCCGTTCCAATTCCAGGCATCATCAGGTTTAAAAGGGTTGCGGGACTTAACCATCTTTGATTTTTGTTTATTTGAATTATCTACGGGTAAAACGCTGACTTCTCCTTTGGATTCTCAAGTGAAATCGTTAAAAAAAGTAGATTTTACGATGCAAATGACTTTTTGAAGTGACCCTATAACTACTACGATGTCCAAGTAGAGGCTTATACTTACCCGGACCCCCGTCCAGATCCTCCACAGGGTTTCCACAGACAACAGCAAATAAGAAAGCACATAAAAGCAAAGACCTCATATCTAATCCGTCTTATCAGTATTTATGTATTCAGAGAACCATAAGGCCCTTGAAGTGATCACTGGCCTGTGAGGTGTACGACTGACACGTTGCTAGGCTCTCTAGTGGAAGCCGAAAATAACGTGTGGTTTCGAGTCCTCCCCATCTTTTGTTTACTCATTAGCTGATAAGTACTAAATCGTTGGCTGCTTTATTGTCGTAATCTAGTTACCATGGCATCTTAGATCTTACCAATTAGTTGGCTTTGTCATATAGTTATAGTTCTTTTAATGCGGATATGTTTAGTTTAATTGTTTTGGTGGGTTCGGAAAAAAGTGAAAGTTATCTCAAGAACGGACCCAAACCGCCAGCCATCCACCACGCACTATTTTTGTCTTACACCGTAAAAACTCTACCTAGTGTCGATTCCTTTCTAGCTTGCGAAGCAAGCGGAAGCTTCCGGTTGGAGAGAGTGAAAAAACAAACAGAAAAACACAGCATAACTACGCCGTCGTTCTGACCTCACGCTAGCGCTTAGTAACTGAGCCCAAGATCTGAACGAGGTTAGAACGACCGCACAGGAGACTATTACCCTTGCAGCGCAGGCAATTGTATTCCCTTTGTAATCGGGTATTTCGGGGAGTATAGACTTGTGTATTTATAGTATTTATGAGGGTTAAAATATTTTCAGTTTTTTTTTCTCGGACTAGACCCCGTTCATGTGACAGTATGCTATGCAAAGGAGACAGGCCAAAGATCTTACGATTCGTGTTTATTGTTTACACGCAGTCATTCTGCGCATTTGATCTCTTGTCATATTTCTTTATAGTACAACACGCGTGACAGCGTATATATAATATGTATATGTATATATCTCAGGGCCGGTACAGCAATAAGTGCGCACCTCAGCCCAACTTGTACTATTGCCAAACTTGCTATGAAAAATAAAAAGCAGGCACTTTATAAAATTGTTCTCTGTCACAAAAAATTGTAGACTAAATTCAATTAAAGTAAAACTAAACGACGAGACCGACCCTCCCCACCCCTCCAATAACACAACGGAAACTGCGCATGCGCAGTCGGAGAACTGGTTGCGCATGCGCAGTCAGTGGGGGCTTGGTTGCACATGTGCAGAGGGCAACTTGCGAATCTGTTGCTGGAGAGTTCTAGCACCAGTCGGCAGTGTAGTTGAAGTCCGCGAAAAGACCCTGCGGTGAAACAGCGGCGTATTAGCAACTCATTCCTTATCTTCGACAAATGTTTACCCCCCCCCCCCCCCCTACGAAAAAAATGTTTGAAAACCTGAAAAGCCTGTGAAGACTTTGGACCATTTAAGAGAAAGGAAACCGTTAGTGTGGAAAGCCTCAATGTTTCAATACAAGAAAGCTTCAAACATTTGCTGTAAATCTGCTGAAAATTCTTTGTAAAGCACTAACTCCTGATACAAGAGTTCTTTATACATGCTATGTAAATCTTAACCCAATTGATAATGATACGACTACTAACTTAACCCAATCAATAATGATAACAACGATAACTTTGTTAATGGGGTTCTACTATATGAGGAAATTAGTTATTGATTTTATTATATTTTTTTATAATTAATTATTAATTTAATTATTAATGAGTGTGACACTGCACTTCTTGCCCGAGACCTACCTGTTCGTCCGGGTTGAGTGACCGCGCCTCCTTGGGCGGGGTCAGGATGGGCTCCTCCGATGTGAACTCCTCGTCGAAGTTGCTAACGTCCTCGGCGTGTTTCTGTGAACGAGACAAAGGTCGCGGCTGCCATCAAGGAATGAAAAGACCCGAACAGCAATTACAAACATTCACGTACGAGTGAACGGGTTAGAGAATGAGGTTACATTCGCAAAACTCGCGGATAACTAGTGGCTCGCGGGAAATCCAGGATACACTCGCATTAAACCCGGGGACCCTAATTTAAAGCCGCATTGTCACCAGTTTACTTCCGGAGGTCCGACGGAAACCTCAACCGTCAAAAGACAAAAGAATCTATCAGAATCCGAGATATTAAACAGGCCATCCGCTCTAAATTATCGATCACATCCTTAAAGAAACTTCCAATAGACACACTACTTTCAATATTATGAAATAATTTTCGCGTTTTCCGTTAAAAACCATCGGATATTGTTAAGTAATCGACCGGAAGTAAACGGGTGACAATAATTTAAGCCTGCATGACACTACCACCCTCAAAGGACCGACCGGGACATCCGATTTCCGATTTTCAAAGTATGGATCGATATGGTGTTACTGATACTGGACTACATAGACAGACAGTACAGGCGGAGTGGCCAGTGTGATAAGGAGACGTACAGCAATGGCGAATGCAGGTGATATCATTTGACAACAATTTGGAAAGATAATGACTTCGAGGGAAAGCTGTATCTGTATAACTCACCACTTGGGGGACGAAGGGCGGGCGGATCTTTCTAGCGAGCAGATCATCCCATCTCATATCCTGGTATACAAATAACGCATCAGTAAGTCAAGCAGTCACAAAATACAGTCACACAACGCCGCAATACGTGACAAGCGGTCAGAAAGCATATGACTATTAGTCGTCCAGCGAGTCAGTATGTGACTCCTTGTGACACACCCTATCGGTACGTGAACACCGGTAACAAAACAGAGTGCTTGACTTCTGGTCACACAACGCATCAGTACGTGACAAGCGGTAACACAACATGACAGTTCGTGACTCCTTGTGACACAGCCTATCGGTACGTGAAAACAGGTAACAAAACAGAGTACTTGATTTCTGGTCACACAACGCATCAGTACGTGACAAGCGGTAACACAACATGACAGTTCGTGACTCCTTGTGACACAGCCTATCGGTACGTGAAAACAGGTAACAAAACAGAGTACTTGATTTCTGGTCACACAACGCATCAGTACGTGACAAGCGGTAACACAACATGACAGTTCGTGACTCCTTGTGACACAGCCTATCGGTACGTGAAAACAGGTAACAAAACAGAGTACTTGATTTCTGGTCACACAACGCATCAGTACGTGACAAGCGGTAACACAACATGACAGTTCGTGACTCCTTGTGACACAGCCTATCGGTACGTGAAAACAGGTAACAAAACAGAGTACTTGATTTCTGGTCACACAACGCATCAGTACGTGACAAGCTGTAACATAACATGATAGTTCGTGACTCCTTGTGACACAGCCTATCGGTACGTAAAAACAGGTAACAAAACATGCGAGAAGCTGACAACTGGTCACACAACACGCCAGTACGTGACAAGCAGTCTTAAAGCACGTGACTATTTGTCGCCCAGCAAGTCAGTACGTAACAGCAGGTAACACAAATTGTCACACACTAGTAAACCGGTAGTTTCTTGTGTTACGGAGCACCAGCACCAAAAACACAATGGAACAAAACAAATAAACAAAGACCTTAGAACGAGACAATGAAATAGAGTACAAAGGCGTTGAGCACCAAAAACAAGGCTCCCCGTAACACCTAGGAATACCCAGAAAACCCGTAACAAACCATGCTAGTTGGTCACACAACCGGCCAAACTAGCAGGTTAGCCTTCCACTGTGTGGAATGGTTGGAATTACCGCATTCACACCAGCACTAAAACCAGTTAAAGGTGGTCCAATTAAACTGGTTTAAATCTCAATCTGGACAGAACCAAGAACAAAATTGAATAGACTGTGCTGTGCATGTTACTAAATGATCATTTAGCTAGTAAGAATTCAACACAATGAGAAACTTGGCAAGTTATCATGCAAAAAAAATCCTTGTTTAACTAAACATGGTTTTGGTGTGAATGCAGCATAAGTCGCTTACCCTAAAGAACGGTTGCTTCTTCACCTCCTCAGCATCCTTTTCGGCGGCCCCGAGTCTTCTTTCCGGGTTCCGCCTCAACAGCTGTAGGCAAATAGTAACAAATTCGGAACACATTAAAACCGCGCCTTGTAATCATGACAACCTTACTTATAACTTACAGCTTTTAAGCTTTAAAAATGTCTATGTTAAATTGCATTTTACCGTATTTTTCAAGCATCTAATGACTAGCTAGGGCAAGGAACTCGTTTTTTTTGTTTCCTTGTTGTTGTTTTTTCTCCATTAGCAACGAGCTTTACCCCCTACTCGGTTAGGGGACATGTGCGCTACTTACCCGTCTCATGATAGCGATTGCGTCCGTGGAAAGGAAGAGAGGGTAGCGCACTTCATCATTCACAATAGAATACTTACCCGTCTCATGATAGCGATTGCCTCCGTGGAAAGGAAGCGAGGGTAGCGCACTTCATCATTAACAATAGAATCAAACACCTCCTCCTCATCATCCCCGGGGAACGGAGACTGAAACAGATCAGAGCAGTAAACCCTAATTAGACGAGCCTAAGATTTAACCGGACTTTAAAAGATGAGAAAATGCCCTCTACTGGGTAAATGGTCAGTAATAATACAGAGGTTGAATCAAGCAGCTCTAACATTCTATTGAATGTCATAGAGAACTCTCACGTTTCCTACTAGCATCTAAAAGATAAGCTCTTCTAGCCCCTTACACTCATATTGAATGTAAAAGAGAACTCTCAACTTTCCAACTAGCATCTCAAAGATAAGCACTTCTAGCCCACTACACTCGTATTAAATGTCAAAAGGAACTCTCACCTCTCCCACTAGCATCTCAAAGATAAGCACTCACTACACTCGTATTAAATGTCAAAGAGAACTCTCGCCTCTCCCCTTAGCATCTCAAAGATAAGCATTTCTAGCCCACTACACTCGTATTAAATGTCAAAGAGAACTCTCACCTCTCCCACTAGCATCTCAAAGATAAGCACTTCTAGCCCACTACACTCGTATTAAATGTCAAAGAGAACTCTCACCTCTCCCACTAGCATCTCAAAGATAAGCATTTCTAGCCCACTACACTCGTATTAAATGTCAAAGAGAACTCTCACCTCTCCCACTAGCATCTCAAAGATAAGCACTTCTAGCCCCCTACACTCGTATTAAATGTCAAAGAGAACTCTCACCTCTCCCACTAGCATCTCAAAGATAAGCACTTCTAGCCCCCTACACTCGTATTAAATGTCAAAGAGAACTCTCACCTCTCCCACTAGCATCTCAAAGATAAGCACTTCTAGCCCCCTACACTCGTATTAAATGTCAAAGAGAACTCTCACCTCTCCCACTAGCATCTCAAAGATAAGCACTTCTAGCCCACTACACTCGTATTAAATGTCAAAGAGAACTCTCACCTCTCCCACTAGCATCTCAAAGATAAGCATTTCTAGCCCACTACACTCGTATTAAATGTCAAAGAGGACTCTCACCTCTCCCACTAGCATCTCAAAGATAACCACTTCTAGCCCCCTACACTCGTATTAAATGTCAAATAGAACTCTCACCTCTCCCACTAGCATCTCAAAGATAAGCATTTCTAGCCCACTACACTCGTATTAAATGTCAAAGAGAACTCTCACCTCTCCCACTAGCATCTCAAAGATAAGCACTTCTAGCCCCCTACACTCGTATTAAATGTCAAAGAGAACTCTCACCTCTCCCACTAGCATCTCAAAGATAAGCACTCACTACACTCGTATTAAATGTCAAAGAGAACTCTCGCCTCTCCCCTTAGCATCTCAAAGATAAGCATTTCTAGCCCACTACACTCGTATTAAATGTCAAAGAGAACTCTCACCTCTCCCACTAGCATCTCAAAGATAAGCACTTCTAGCCCCCTACACTCGTATTAAATGTCAAAGAGAACTCTCACCTCTCCCACTAGCATCTCAAAGATAAGCACTTCTAGCCCACTACACTCGTATTAAATGTCAAAGAGAACTCTCACCTCTCCCACTAGCATCTCAAAGATAAGCACTTCTAGCCCCCTACACTCGTATTAAATGTCAAAGAGAACTCTCACCTCTCCCACTAGCATCTCAAAGATAAGCACTTCTAGCCCCCTACACTCGTATTAAATGTCAAAGAGAACTCTCACCTCTCCCACTAGCATCTCAAAGATAAGCACTTCTAGCCCCCTACACTCGTATTAAATGTCAAAGAGAACTCTCACCTCTCCCACTAGCATCTCAAAGATAAGCATTTCTAGCCCACTACACTCGTATTAAATGTCAAAGAGAACTCTCACCTCTCCCACTAGCATCTCAAAGATAAGCACTTCTAGCCCACTACACTCGTATTAAATGTCAAAGAGAACTCTCACCTCTCCCACTAGCATCTCAAAGATAAGCATTTCTAGCCCCCTACACTCGTATTAAATGTCAAAGAGAACTCTCACCTCTCCCACTAGCATCTCAAAGATAAGCACTTCTAGCCCACTACACTCGTATTAAATGTCAAAGAGAACTCTCACCTCTCCCACTAGCATCTCAAAGATAAGCATTTCTAGCCCACTACACTCGTATTAAATGTCAAAGAGAACTCTCACCTCTCCCACTAGCATCTCAAAGATAAGCACTTCTAGCCCCCTACACTCGTATTAAATGTCAAAGAGAACTCTCACCTCTCCCACTAGCATCTCAAAGATAAGCACTTCTAGCCCCCTACACTCGTATTAAATGTAAAAGAGAACTCTCACCTCTCCCACTAGCATCTCAAAGATAAGCACTTCTAGCCCCCTACACTCGTATTAAATGTCAAAGAGAACTCTCACCTCTCCCACTAGCATCTCAAAGATAAGCACTTCTAGCCCACTACACTCGTATTAAATGTCAAAGAGAACTCTCACCTCTCCCACTAGCATCTCAAAGATAAGCATTTCTAGCCCACTACACTCGTATTAAATGTCAAAGAGGACTCTCACCTCTCCCACTAGCATCTCAAAGATAACCACTTCTAGCCCCCTACACTCGTATTAAATGTCAAAGAGAACTCTCACCTCTCCCACTAGCATCTCAAAGATAACCACTTCTAGCCCCCTACACTCGTATTAAATGTCAAATAGAACTCTCACCTCTCCCACTAGCATCTCAAAGATAAGCATTTCTAGCCCACTACACTCGTATTAAATGTCAAAGAGAACTCTCACCTCTCCCACTAGCATCTCAAAGATAAGCACTTCTAGCCCCCTACACTCGTATTAAATGTCAAAGAGAACTCTCACCTCTCCCACTAGCATCTCAAAGATAAGCACTTCTAGCCCCCTACACTCGTATTAAATGTCAAAGAGAACTCTCACCTCTCCCACTAGCATCTCAAAGATAAGCACTTCTAGCCCACTACACTCGTATTAAATGTCAAAGAGAACTCTCACCTCTCCCACTAGCATCTCAAAGATAAGCACTTCTAGCCCACTACACTCGTATTAAATGTCAAAGAGGACTCTCACCTCTCCCACTAGCATCTCAAAGGTAAGCACTTCTAGCCCACTACACTCGTATTAAATGTCAAAGAGAACTCTCACCTCTCCCACTAGCATCTCAAAGATAAGCACTTCTAGCCCCCTACACTCGTATTAAATGTCAAAGAGAACTCTCACCTCTCCCACTAGCATCTCAAAGATAAGCACTTCTAGCCCACTACACTCGTATTAAATGTCAAAGAGAACTCTCACCTCTCCCACTAGCATCTCAAAGATAAGCATTTCTAGCCCACTACACTCGTATTAAATGTCAAAGAGGACTCTCACCTCTCCCACTAGCATCTCAAAGATAACCACTTCTAGCCCCCTACACTCGTATTAAATGTCAAAGAGAACTCTCACCTCTCCCACTAGCATCTCAAAGATAACCACTTCTAGCCCCCTACACTCGTATTAAATGTCAAATAGAACTCTCACCTCTCCCACTAGCATCTCAAAGATAACCACTTCTAGCCCACTACACTCGTATTAAATGTCAAAGAGAACTCTCACCTCTCCCACTAGCATCTCAAAGATAAGCATTTCTAGCCCACTACACTCGTATTAAATGTCAAAGAGAACTCTCACCTCTCCCACTAGCATCTCAAAGATAAGCACTCCAAGACCCCACCAGTCCACTGCTCGTGTGTAAGACGTTTCTGTCAGGACTTCAGGGGCAAGGAACTCGGGCGTGCCACAGAAAGTGCCAGTGCGAGCACCATAACCCATATCCTCCTTGCACAGGCCGAAATCAGCAATCTTCACGTAGCCTTCAGAATCAAGCAGCAGGTTGTCAAGCTTCAAGTCCCTGGAACAAGAGATGGTAGGATGAGAATTGAAGTATTACATTGTTGCAGTTTAACAATGCTTTTTATTGATGATAGCTGAGACCTGGCCACATACAACGTCTAACAAGTGACGATATGGGGGCAGAAGTGCTGGGTGAGAAATCATTTAGAATAGTAATCCTTTATCTGCCTGTGGAAAATCCCCCCCCCCCCCCCCCCTTACAGTAGTAGTATTTGAAGATCCCTTTATAAGCAAATGGCCCATGTTTTGTGGATGAAGGGTATGGGTGGGCAACCCCCTGTGTACCCGCATGACAGAAATGATCCACTACTTTTGGGCCAATGTATTTCAGGTTAACCCCTCTCTAGTCTTTCAGGGCCCCCTGCGGGCTTAGGGTCTCAGGGACAAGGGTCAGTTAGATGCGGTCTCACCTGTACACAATCTCGTGATCATGAAGATACTGTAGACCTAGCACCACACACGCTGTGTAGAACCTGGGCATACAATAATCAAAATTAAAAAACTGTAATTACCACACCATATCAACAAGTCAACATTATCAACGAAGACACAATTAACTTGCTTGTAACCATGTGTAATAAACTATAACCACCAACATAATCATTATTACTTTTCACAACATAAATGCTGTCACTCCCAGCCGCAGTTGTCATCATCATTGTCATCATCATTACTACCGTCTGGATCATTATTATTTGTATTAATAAAACAATTATCATCACTCTTTTCATCATCATCATCCTTCTCCTCAACATTTCAATCATCAACATAATCATCAACTATCATAATTTTAATCATAACTATTTTTAACAAACTTCATTACTCATATCATTCACCATGATCTATGTACCTAACGTATACCATGATTCATTCCTATGATTCGTTCATATCATCATAATTACCACAACAACATTACAATCACCATCACCAAAATTTTCAACACAATAATTTGGTTTATAATAATAAGCCACACCATACACCATGATCTATACAAGTACTCACACTGTCCGCGATTCAGCAAAGACATCGGCATGTATGTGCATCATTAAGTCTCCGCCCGGTGCATACTCCATCACAAAACACACATGCTCCTGCATAAAGACAGAACCATGAACCATCAGCAACAGCACAAAAATAGACGTAAGGGATGTGAGGGTGAAATAAATGACTTTTTACACACCTGAGTCTGAAAACAGGCAAATAAATTAACCAGGAACGGGTGTCTTGTCTTGTTTGCAGTGAGAAATATTCGCTTTTCTGCTAATAAACTGAAAAGAGAAAGGAGAACTTATTAGCTATCTATTGATCAGGTCACGAAGAATTGGCAGAGATGAATGGAAGAGGATAATATAGTTTATAAAATAGTATAAGGACATTAGAAGTACAGGTATAAGATAGTTTACAAAATAGTACAGGGTCATTAAAAGCAAAGGTATAAGATAGTTTACAAAATAGTACAAGGACATTAGAAGCAGAGATGTGAGATAGTTTATAAAATAGTAAAAGGACATAAGAAGCAGAGATATAAGATAGTTTATAAAATAGTAAAAGGACATAAGAAGCAGAGATATAAGATAGTTTATAAAATAGTAAAAGGACATAAGAAGCAGAGATATAAGATAGTTTATAAAATAGTAAAAGGACATTAGAAGCAGAGATATAAGATAGTTTATAAAACAGTAAAAGGACATAAGAAGAAGAGTAGTCAAAACATACCTTTCTACTTCTTCCCTTGCTATGATGTCTCCTTTTTTCAGAGCCTTAATAGCAAAGAGCTCATTTGTATTCCTATATTCTGCTAAAATAACCTGAGAACAAACAAATAAAAGAACATAAAAAAGACCAGTCTAGAAAGCATTAACATGTGTTAAACTATGAAGATCTGGACTGTTCAGAGAACAGATATTCTAAATTCTATGGCAATTCACTTTTAAAGTCAAAGACATTTACCAAGATCAAAGTAACACTCTCCTTTTAATTGGACTTCATTACTCCCTAAGGAACATCCCAATACCAAGCATTTAACTCAGCTATGGTAAGGTATGCTTCTAAATACTGAGATAGGATTGAAGACTTGAAGGAATATAATTGTATAATAGTAAACTCTTATGACCAAAGAACCCAGCACAGCTACAGTACGTTCCAAAAATAGGGGTGGGATTTTGGACAATCCACCTTCCTCAACCTCTATGTTTTCTCAAATATTCACAAAATCTAATTAATTATTTGTCATGTCTACCCTTTCAAAGCCAGAGTGGAACTCACCTTGCCAAAATGGCCTCTACCTAATACACTAATACATCTAAAGTTGGACATTGACATGTGACTGGTATTACTAGGTGGTGATGGAGCCCTGAAACAGTAAAAGAGGAAATAAGTTAGGAGTACCATACACAGTTATCAAGCTGTTTAGGGACAACTACAATCCATGGACCATGCAGTTGCATACCCAGGAGGGGGAGTAGGTAGAGTAAGTGCACAACCACTCTTGAAGGATCATCAAATAATATCCTTTATCCATAGGATTTCTATGACTGCAAACCCCCCCTAAGTAAATCTTGGGTAAGTGCCTGTTAGGGGAGTGTTAGCTTGTTTTAACAGGTAAAAAAGGGATGAAAAGAATTAAACCTCATCAAGAACCCATTATTCCGAAAAGGGATGAAAAGAATTAAACCTCATCAAGAACCCATTTTTCCGATGCATGTACCTGTGTCTAACTGGGATGGGTGGAGGGGGTCTAGACTTGACGGGGTGCGGTTGCTGAATGGATGGACTTCCTGGGCTGTCCAGAAAACCAAATGCTGATAATGCATCCTGGAACAGAAACAACTGTCAGAACTATTACAGGATAAAAGTTCCTTGCCCAAAAATGATTTGTAAAATCAAGCTAGCATAAGTGGGGCAAGCAAATGATTTCGAAAGCAAATGGTGACAGAATAAAGCAGATTAGAGCTATGACTTGGTGGGTCCCATAAGCTTGTTGTATCCTTATCTAGCAGGTTAAAATTTACAAGAACATATGTTTTTGGCTTTCATTGGGACTTTACAAAAATGCCCTTATTAGCAAGGTGTCTTTACATTGTACAGCATAATTACTGTACAAATTGCTATGAAAGTATGGTGGCAGGGCTTACAATTAAGAAACCAAATAACTGTGTTTGCAGTTAAATGTTCCAATATATGAAAGGGAATGCAAAAAATACAGTTTAGAAAAACTAACATTTTTACTAGGACGTCCCTTGGATGACTAGACAACCAAACAATAAATAAAATCTCAATCAGTAAACTTGTGGATATGCTCATAACAGACAGTCTGGCATGAGATTGCTAGTAACAACTGAGTCTCCCTTGCAGCCGTTCTGGACTGTCACACTAGGCAGTGCTCGAGCTCAAGCATCACCTGGAGTGATGAGTTAAGAACCGCTGTGAGGGAGACAACGGTCAGATTTGTGAATAGATCTTTCAATATACGACAAAATTATGTGGTTTGGTTGCAAACTAATGGCCAACATTACATTTTTAAATGGAGCTCATTTGGACTGTAAAAAATTCAGACAATGGGCAAAATATTTGAATCAATGAACTGGTGGGTGTCCTTGAATGGTAGTGCTGTTTGAACACTGTTTTGGGAGGCCCTGTGAAGAGTGCCAATATTTCCTTTGTTTTGGCAATAATGGCTGATCTTTGCAATTAGTCTGTAACAGAGACAACCCTCTGCTTTGCAACTAAAACATAAAGTGTGTAAAACAAAACTAGAAATCAGTGGCACAACTAGTTGAGCCTTGCACCGGGAAAAAATGACGGCGTGCAATTAAAAAAAAAGAGCAGATGCTAGTACCTTAAGTAAGAATATCTTCTTGTAAGAACAATATCTAGGCCTTATTCACCTGTACTTCTCGCTCGGCAGGTCTCTTGGGAGGGGTCTGGTTATCTATTGTAGGTGTGTAAGTGTTGGGAGACTTAGCCTTGTTATCAGGCGTGTACGGTTGGGATCGAGGGGGTGTTGCTGTTAAACTCCCTGTGTTGGGACGGCCGGGTGTTCTACAAAACAAACCATAAGGAATTGTAACATTTGAATAAAAAAGCTACCAGCTTAGCCACATTGGTTGGACATCACAACATTTCGAGCCACATTGCAAAATCAAGCACAGTTGTGTTAGTTGTACATTTGTCGTACCCATGGTAAGGTGGGACTCAGTGTAGTTGTGTTAGTTGTACCCATGGTAAGGTGGGACTTAGCATAGTGGTGTTAGCTGTACATTTGTCGTACCCATGGTAAGGTGGGACTCAGCATAGTGGTGTTAGCTGTACATTTGTCGTACCCATGGTAAGGTGAGACTCAGTGTAGTGGTGTTAGTTGTACATTTGTCTTACCCTTGGTAAGGTGGGACTTAGCATGGTGGTGTTAGTTGTACATTTGTCGTACCCATGGTAAGGTGGGACTTAGCATGGTGGTGTTAGTTGTACATTTGTCGTACCCATGGTAAGGTGGGACTTAGCATGGTGGTGTTAGTTGTACATTTGTCGTACCCATGGTAAGGTGGGACTTAGCATGGTGGTGTTAGTTGTGCATTTGTCGTACCCATGGTAAGGTGGGACTTAGCATGGTGTTAGTTGTACATCTGTCTTACCCTTGATAAGGTGCTTGTGAGGCAGAGTTGGGACTCAGCGCAGTGGAGTTAGTTGTACAGTTTGCTGGTGCAGCTCTTTTTAATAATCTTGCCCATGTGGCTACATTTGTATTCATTTGCCCAGCACGAAGGAAGTTCTTGCCTGGGAAGATAAAAGATATACTCACATCAAATGCAATGATCAGTCACTGCAGTTTTTGATAGAAGCTGATAGTGTCACATGGTATAAATTAATGCATCACTGTCATAACGCCTTGTGAGAACTTTGTTAACATAAATCTATTTAAATAACCAAAGATTGAAATTTATCATTGCTAAAAGTCTTAAAATACATAAGAGAAAAAGCTAGGCACATGACATTTTGTATGTACATAGGTAGACATGTTGCCTCACAAAATGGGGTACATGACAAATGTTATAATAAAACACTTGTTGTTGTGCTAGCATTTGTTTGTGAGGGGAAACTTAGGCTTTAGTTAACTCAGAACTTAAAACAGAATCTTACACATAAGCCCAGGGGGCTTATAGGTTAGGTTCTTTTATAAACTATAAAGTAATTCTAGCATTCACATGGCATACCTTTATGGATGTGGAACAGCTTCTTCTGTCGTTGAAGTTTGGGTTTTCTAGTTACCATCGGGTTAAGGAATGTCACCTGGTTATCACATTTGAAGGGAAACAAAAACATTCTCTCAGTAAAGATCATTCTTAGGGGGATAATTCTAAAACATATCTGAGAGTATTTCTACTCCATGGCAAGGATCAACAAAAGAATGAGTTTACCCTGAACTTCATTATTAATGCATGTTGCCTTAGTAAAAGAAACTTAACAGCCTACAGGTGGCGTGAAGAGTAAAGAATGCTCTAAGGGTTCAATACATGATATCTAGTATTTGGTTGCTTTTGACCAGTGGGATTGAACACAATGGATATAGAAACAATTTTCTAATTACTTTTTGGTTTTACCTATAAATCTCGATTATCATAGTTATCATGTACTAAATAAGAGAAGTAAAATAAGAGAAGTAATTCAAGTGTCATTGATTAAGGGCTATAAGGAGTAAAGAGGCAAGACTTAATTACTTGTTTTTAGAAAAAATAACAGTTATGCCATAAATGTCCACTTTTGTCCAAATGTCCATAAATGTCCAATTTTTTTCATCCCCTTTTCACAAACTTTTAAATGAGAAAGGTTTGTCTACACATTGTACAAAAAAGGCATTGTTCATGTACAAAAAATACAACACAAACAAGATTTATCATTCCTCACAATTTAGTGAACTGTATCAGCAGGCTTTTCTGATAATTTAAAGCAATCAGAGCCCTAGAATGGTCCAATCCGAACTCTAAGGACAAAAAATAAACAGAAAACTACAATTTGTAATGTGTAATGTACTTTGCACATTAATAATAAACAGTATCTCACTTTTGAAAACAGAAATTAAACATTCATTATGTTCAAATACATCCACTGTGCTATCTTATTATCTCAGTCTAAATTCCACAACAGTTATTAACAGTTATGATGGCACTATATCAGGCATTCATTGATAAGAAATATATTAGGGTTTTCAAGAGGTAAAATTTAAATAGGGTTATTTAATATCAAGTGCTTCCACTTGACTTAGACAAATAAGCTACATTAGCATAAGCTTTATAAACTCATACCATGGGCTGGCACAGATATGTCTCGGATAACAAACAATGAGTTTTAAAATTTTAAAATAAAAAGGAACATACTTTGAAAACTTGTCTGAATAAAGATTGATTATTTTGTAAATGTGTTGAAAATCACATAATCATGGGAAAACCCCATTTATTTAGATACCAAACGGTGTGGTAATATTCAAAGACTGAAACATTACAGGGAAACATAAAGGAAGCAATTTCAGGAGAAAAATTTGAAAGATTGCGATCTAAAGCGCTCAAATTCACTTACAAAAAGAAATAATTTTAATGCTGGTTAGTGTTGACAAGAAATAAAGGCCCGTCACACGCAGCTTTATAATACAGGATGAAAATCTGGTTATTCAGCAAACCTTTTCATAGAGATCATATGATATTCGGCGTATTTTCCAGACCATGACCCGGCATCTTCGAGCAATAGGAATAATCACTTCCTTGTTTTCTATCCTTATCCGAGTACAGAATTTGTCCGCAAATGCAGAGAATAATTTCTTTGATGTTTCTTCAGGCAAACCATCGGGGATGTCCTTTCCTTTTGTCAATTTCTGGTCAACTTTTTCCTTCACTTTCTTGAGTTTTTTCTCTGTTTTCTTGTGCTGGGATGAAGGGGTCTTTGAAGCAGGTTTTCTGCGTTTTTTCACGTACACATTTCTTTGTGGTACTCGCCTGGCCTTTCTAGGTTTAACCTGGTTATATGTTCTCTCGCTTGCACTAGTACATAGCACAGCACTTTTAGGGCGATTTCTCTTATCACTTGAGTCAGAGCCTTTGCGTATAAACCGACAGCTATCCTGGTGCCCCTGTTTGTTATCTCTTAGTGTTAATAACACTGCACTTTTAGGCCGGTTCTGTAATTTAGAGTTCCCAGATCTCCTGGGAGAAGTCTTTGGTGACTGCATTGGAGAAAGAGTATCTCTTGATTCTGGTCTAGCATTTCCTTCCCTTAGATTTCTCCTATTTTGCTGAATCACACTATGCAGAGGGTTAAGAGCTCCTGTTGCTGATTGAGTGAGCCTTGGGCTCTGGGCAATGACAGAGCTCTTGGGTCTAGCAGAAGCATTTCCTGATGTTTTTCTAGTTCTTCTCTCATTGCTCTCAATAACAGAACTCTTCGGTCTCACCCTGGGTGCTTGAGTTCTCTTACCAACTGTTTCATCACTCTGGCTAATTTTACTGCTTCCCTGTAGAGTCTTGAGTTTGGAAGACCTAGTAATTCTACCAAGAGACAGTGTTCTCTCATTCTCATGCAGACTTAGTCTCTCTAGTGGGGAAATGCAACGAGATGAGTCAGGTGAATTTGGGCCACTCCTCGACAAAGAGCTCCCTCTGTAACCAATTATATCATACGAAGTGGATTTCCCTTTAGTAGCAGGCTTATAGAAACCTAAATATTTCTCCCCAGAGCTTAGGTATAAATCAGAATCTTTATGTGAGAACTTCCCTGTCACAAATGGCTGTGGGGATGCTAATGGTGATGTACTAAGCTTTTCAGTTGAGGATTTTCCCTTGTGCGTCTGGCTTGAATTCTTGTCCTCTATCCAAGGAGAATATACATAATCTTTAGGCACATATTTTCCTGCTCGAAATGGTGGCTTTTTACATGTTTCAGGGCTGGATTTCTCTCCAGAGCATCGGTGTGAATTACTCATTGCCCCCTGATCTGTGTCATTTATGCGCCAGATGTTTTCATTTTTTGACAATCCTCCCACTGACTTAGATTCAAATTCGTTCACATTTTCTGACAGTTTAGAGGAGTCATGGCATATCCCATTTTTAAAATCACGATTCCCCTTGTGGGGATGGTGTTTAGAGCCTTGGCTAGCCTCAACAAGACCATTTTGGAGCCATTCTGAGTTATCTTGAACGTCTTGGTGACTACCCATTGAAGGCCTGATTTGAATTTCAATCAGCTGGGTGAATTGATGGGCTGTGGTAGTGATTAAACATGCACATACTAATACAAGGCTAGCCTCAACGCCTCCAGGTCATAACACCCAAGGACCTGACTCTTTCAACATGAGCAGGCACTTGTGAATGCTCATCCACTAGGAGATGTAGGATATTTCTCACACAAGGCAACAATCATGCAGAAAATGTCCCTCCTACTGGAATATTCCTTCATTCCTTCAGCTGTGATGCTTTGACCAAAGATCAAAATTGATGAACTAAAGCCATTCAAGTAACTGTCTTAGAGAACTTAAAATCATAGGAACATATATTTTTTTATGATCTAGAGCAATAATTCAGGCACATAGTTATCCACACATACAGATAGGAGAGAACTCAGTGATCTGTGAACCATGAATGGGGTTTTCTCTCCTGTAATCATTTGGATTTCACTTATTCTCTGTTTAAAACTCCATAGTACAACAGTTCCTATCCACCTGTCAGTCACCTGTGTTTTGAGGCTTCTGATTGGAAGGCTAGACAATGTGTGAATAGAATCCATTCATGTGTAACACCTGTTCATGTCTCAGATGTATGCAAATTAGGTTTTCAGTCATAGCATTCATTAGGTTTCATCAAACTATGCTGGGTTTATGCTGTATGTAAACAAACAAGCACAGAAAACAGAGCAGGGGTCTTAGTAAATTAAATACTATTGATAGCTAGGAAAGACAGATAATAAACAAAATACTGACTTTTCTAGTCCCTAACAAAATCTATTTTGTATTACTTCAAAGAAAATGCTAATAGACAAACACATCAAAAACAATAAATTACAATGCACTTACTTTCACCAAAAACAAAATTATAAAAAATTATCATTATATTTTTTAATACATATTTCAAACATCTGATCATAAAATATTGCTGTTGCCTTTTTTTTTAAGTAGATGTTTGAGTGAAGTTTATAAATCCCACAATTAATCTATTTATACACACACACTTTTAGAACAATACCTAGTTTAATGTAAAACAATAAACAGAGTGCATTTCAAAGCAAGGTAATTGATCTCACAATTTTTCAACAAAACATGCTTATACTAAGTTATGCTCACATATTCACCAATCAACAAAATACAACTAGCGAAGTAAAATAGGAATTTTATAAATATCTAAAAAGCTACTGTTTGGTTTTAAAAATCTATAGGAATAAAAAAAGCTTAATTTTTGTTTGGCTGTCATAATCTCTTCATTAGATAAAAATATGACAAATTTTCAAGTAGAAATTCCAAGTCATAAAATGTAAAATCTTTGCCATAAAAATGCCTGCTATTTTCCACATGGTCTGGCAAACATAGGTATTGCTTTTGTACAAATAAAAAATTAAAAAAAGGATTACGACTAGGAAACATCTTACTTGCTCTGAATGTTTAGTAATGAATGATTGACACTTTGGTGTAGAGACCTACAATCTGCAACAAAACTAATGGGACACTTTCCCTCCCACCTCCTCAATGTTGGAGGGCGAATGATCACCTATCGACTGCTTGAGTTTTGAGCTGAAAAATCGCCTCTAACCAATATTAATCGGGGGGAGAAGGGGGGAAAGTGTTGCTATGAGAAATGTCCCACTTAGTTTTGTTGCAGATTGTAGATATTTATGTTTTTGTATGGTGGTGTTCAGTTATCAGTGAAACAAAGTGCCATTGATCCATAAAAATTTTGGCGCTACAAAAATTAAGTATTATTTTCAAAAGGCAGTGTTCATTAATTACACTGAAGGGAGAGGGAAGATTTTATCTCAAGACACATTTAAATTTAAGAGCACCCCCTTTTACTGTAAACATTTTTTTGGTGCTCCCCCTATAGAACCCCAAAATTTTCTTCTTCTTTCCCTTTGAGGACCTTTTTTTTTCAGAGCCCCCCATTTTGGTGGTTTAAAATTTTCAGAGCCCCCCCCCCCCCCTCAATATCTTCCCTCCCCCACTTGGTGTATTTAATGAACACTCCCTAAGTGTGAAGTGAAGTCCAGAAAGCACACAAGTGTAATTTATGGGCTAATGTACAATGGAACCTCAATATTACAATTTTGAAAAAGGTAAAATACATGAAAATATCAAGAAACTGATAATTTTTACATACACTTTAATGCCAGGGCCTAAAATATTAATCATTTACAGTACCAAGCTATCACTATATTGAGGTTCCATTCTATTAAATCTCTTTACAGCTTACCTCAGCAAAGAGTAAGCCCTGAGGTTCTAGAGGGACTTTGATCTTGTGTTCTTGATTGTCTAAGAACTCCTCAAGTCTGAAAAACGCCACACCACACAGGGAACGGTGATCACGCCAGTACACCCCAACCTCAAGTTCGCGAGACTGTAAACAAAAAAATACATAATAGAACTTAATTTTCATAAACACCCATTCAATATGGAGGGCTGTAGTATGTCTTTGTCTTTGACTTTCCATCCTTCCCTCAGCATAAAAACAACTTTCCAATGCAATTTGTTGGGATACGTTCAAGTCATAATAGAAAGGTCTTCAGATTCGTCCCATCTACGTGCGAGCATTTTGTGATTTGCATAGGCCCAGCCCCCAACTTTTGACTGACAGACCAGAAATGCCCAAACAAAAACTAAATCTTGGATTGGGGCATCACAAAACATTGAAATCGGCTGTAAGGGTTTTACAAAAATAACGAAATATGAAAAGGTAGTAAACAACACAATAAAAAAATTGCAGTCAACAATTGAAGATATAAATTGGTAAAGAAAAACTCTCTTACCTTGTCTAACTCAATAGTGAACTGTTGTTGCCAGCATTGACTGCCTGCAGTTTTCCACATCGTCTGGCCAACATATGTGTTGTCCAACTTCAATACAGCACATAACTCAGCTACAAAAAAGACAAGAAGGAATATGAGGTCCAAGCAACAACAACAAAAACAACAACAAACAAAACAACAACAAACAAAAACAACAACAAACAAAAACAACAACAAACAAAAACAACAACAAACAAAAACAACAACAAACAAAACAACAACAAACAAAACAACAACAAACAAAACAATAACAAACAAAACACACAGCCATGTACAGTATAAATGCCACAGATTTTCGTAAATGAAGGGATCACCACGTGTTGTGGCTTACAGCTAGTGATTTTTTTTCTGCATACAACAACACTAAACTGTTAGTGAAAGTAAATATTTTGTATTTCCTTAGTGCAAATCAGCATCATTGTGAGACATGATCAAACACACTTCACATGCATGCAACTGACATCCTGTTAGTACCTGCTTCGCACCTTTGACTTTCTGTGTATGAATTAGTCCATAAGTGATGATTGAGGATGGTGTCATAACTAGTATCTTCAGTGGCTGTTTTTCACGGTTTTGCCCCCCATCCCCTTCCCACATAAAATGTACAAATAACAATGTCTCAGGGAAAACCCCCCATCCCCTTCCCACATAAAATGCACAAATAATGTCTCAGGGAAAACCCCCCATCCCCTTCCCACATAAAATGTACAAATAACAATGTCTCAGGGAAAAAGCCCCCCATCCCCTTCCCACATAAAATGCACAAATAACAATGTCTCAGAAAAAAAACCCTCCATCCCCTTCCCACATAAAATGCACAAATAACAATGTCTCACGGAAAACCTCCTTGTCTCTGTACCCCTGCATTACCAAGCAAGTAAGGAGTATACCGTACTTGATAAGGTCTCGTCGCCCCACTTGTTGTATCCACTCTTTCTCTTACTGGACCCTCTCTGCTGCTCAAACTTGCCGTCAGGACTCATAGCAAAGCTGGCAGACTTCCTTGGGTCACGATTTGGTACAACAGTTAGTATGTTATGTGCTCCTACTAGCAGTACCTGCAAGAAAAGAAACCTCCGTCACATATGGTACTAATTGACCCAAACTGATTTGGTGCAATTGTGTGACAAATTGTAAATAGTCATTTGATTCAATGATTGTAATATGAGAGGTATTGTGGGAGAGCAGGGAGAGGGCAGTGCGTGGGTGAAAAACACCAGACAAGACAAGCAAAAAAAGAGAGATAACTGAAAACTTTTTATAATTTTACCACTTGATTACAGAAGAATAAACATTAATCAAAACCCGGGATTTTAGTGTATAGGCAAGTAGGCAAGTTTCGTATACTAACCCTCAAGGGGGGCGGGGGGGGGGGGGGGGGGGGGGGGAGAGAGAAGGGGTTGGGACAAAACTCCATCACATTCAGTACTATCACCCAAGAGGGTACCGAGGGGGGTGGGGACAGAATCCAACACATACAGTACTAACATTCAAGGGCATACTCAAGGGGGGAGGGAAGGGGTTGGGACAAAACTCCATCACATTCAGTACTATCACCCAAGAGGGTACTAAGGGGGGTGGGGACAGAATCCAACACATACAGTACTAACATTCAATGGTTCTAAGGGGAGCAAAGAGAACTCCATCACATACAATAATACAATAAAAGGGATACCCAGGAAGCTATAGACAGACAATAATAAGGGCATTCAAATTGCATAACCCCATCCAATAATAGGGGAATCCAAATTACATACTCCCGAAATATGCAGAGTATCATTGTTAAATTCACAAAAACAACAGAACCTCATTAATTTTTTTTCTTCAAATAACCAGTTCACAGAGTTGGGACCTATCTTATCCAATTATAACGGAGGAAGTCTGCAAAATGTTCTACTTTTTCAAAATGCTTGTAAACTTTCTAAAGACGCTTTAAAAAGGAAAATAGAGAGTAAAATAAATGCCTATCTCACATTTTGGAGGGTCTATTCAAAATCTGGAGTAGTTACCAAAAAGTATGAAACCCTACAGTATATGTATTTCATTCAAAACCCATATCAAATCATGAAGTCGTCCAAACTCACATTTAATTGCCCAGTAAGGGCTGCTGGCTTGGTAATAGAGGTATACTGCTGTCGGCCCAGGCCAACTGCCTTGCGGTCTGCGTACGATGGAGGTGTGCCAAACCGCTCATCCTTGTAGATGCCGACAGCAGCTTGCTCAGGCGAGAGTTCTGCCATAAGCTTTTGTAAAGAGCACTGCAGTAGATCCAGTTTTTGACTTGACTCATGAAACCTTTTCTCAGCCTGATATAAAGGAATGCCTGTGAGAGTGGGCACCTCATTAATAGGCACAGGGGAGGGACGAGGGGGGTTAACTAACATATCTGATATTATGTTAGGGCTATGTGCACAGAGTGCTCCCAAAAACAACAACTATTTTGTCTTTTAGAAAATAACGAGACATTCTTCTTGGCTAAAATTTGGCATGTAGATAGGCCTTCGACAAAGGAATAAACTACTACAGTTTTGCAATACTTGATTTAGAGTTGCCGAAAATCTCAATCAAATCATTTATCTTCCAAAATAAGCGATATTATTGCGGGAAGCTCGAAGCAACATTCAACGCAACTCAGGGCAACGCTCAGGGTAACGTTCAGCAGGTCAACGCTCCAGCAGGTCAACGCTTAGGGCAACACTCAGAGCAATGCTTAGGTCAATGCTCAGGTCAACGCTCAGGGCAACGTTAGGTCAACGCTCAGGGCAACGTTAGGTCAACGCTCAGGGCAATGCTCCATCAGGTCAACACTCAGAGCAACGCTTAGGTCAATGCTCAGGTCAACGCTCAGGGCAATGTTAGGTCAACGCTCAGGGCAACGTTAGGTCAACGCTCAGGGCAACGTTAGGTCAACACTCAGGTCAACGTTAGGTCAATGCTCAGGGCAATGCTCCATCAGGTCAACACTCAGAGCAACGCTTAGGTCAATGCTCAGGTCAACGCTCAGGGCAATGTTAGGTCAACGCTCAGGGCAACGTTAGGTCAACGCTCAGGGCAACGTTAGGTCAACACTCAGGTCAACGTTAGGTCAATGCTCAGTGCCTTTGGGCAACACTCACATGAGTGTTACACAAATGGGCACCAACTCTGTGCATATATCCAAAAACTCCTGCTCAACTCCAAAGTAGCCTATTTGGAACCTGCCAAAAAGGTCATAGCACAGTACCTCAACCAGGACAGACAGGTGAGACCTCCAGCTTAACAGTACAGTACAGACTGAAAGTATTTTAACATTTTCCAGCATGGATTTGTTGTGTATTCTGGGCAGGTTCTGAGTGGGGTTCACACACTTTTACTGCCTGGAAAACCAGTGAGTGGGGTCCACGCCATTAACAAGGACACAGCATAGGCTCACAAAACTCAAATTATTTAAAAAACAATGCCGCCAGTCCATCATCATTTTTATGTTGCATGGGGGATTGGATCAAGTTGATAAGCGAACAGCATGCTGTGACAACTTGAAGGGATGCAATTCAACATGGCGTCATAACATGATGATGTGATACTAAATGAAGGCTAGAAAATGGTAGATTTTGGCAATTCTGTTTCCAGAATATCTTCATTAGATTCACAACATCAACATCAGCATTGTTAAATGACATGTTGAATTGCGTCCTCTAAAAATATCTGAGCACCCTGTGCAAAGCAAGAATGGTAAATGGAGTTGAAAAGATAATGATAGTCCTTCCTTGTAATATGGGAATGCCATGCAAGCAAAATAAAGTAAAGATGTAAATTTTAAGGTGTAAAAGTGTGTACTTCAAATTCAAGGAACAGGAGAAGAACCTATTCAATTGTGGGTGTACAACCAAATCAGTACAGTTTCAAAACAACCATACCTCTTGTAAGCTATTCTTATCCTGTCCTGACTTCTGTAAAAACTTCATCATATTCTTCGCCCCCTGAATGACTCTTGATTCAATATCAATGTGGTGTCGTACGTCTTCAATACGAAGCTCAATAGGGAGTAAACCCTCGCCCGGTGCCGCAGTGTCCTTATTAGCCACCCCATCCTCATTTGTAGCAACTTGTTGCTCCCGTAAAATAGCCATACGGATTATCTCCATTTTTGTTTTGGCATCTTCCAACATTTGTTGGGCCTCTGCTACGAGCTTTGCTTTGTCTTTTGATTTAGCATTTGCGTACATTGCTAGCATGTTCTCGGCACCTTGTTTGACTTTGTTCTCCACCGCAAGTTGTTTCTGGAGTGAATCCAATTTAAAGTTGACAGGTTCGTCCGTGTTGGCATTTCCATTTCTATCAGGTGAACTCCCATCCTCATTGTCATTATCTACAAAAAAAGTGACATCTTCAAATTTCTATTTGTCAAGTAAAAATGTTGATTGTATGCTTACAATGAATCAAATATTTTAAATTATTTATCTTTTTTTGATAATCCCAACTTTAAATCAAAACAAATAATGCTATGCACGATATTTTGTCAAGACACCTTTCTTAGTGTACATGTTCTAAAAATAAGTTTGATAGTTAAATAACCTCATTATAGAATTTAGAAAAAAATCCAAACTTGTTCAAAGAATATAGAAGAATATGAAAAGGTAGGATGAAAACAACAAATTGAATGAATAAGCTTTACAAACTGATTTTTAATAATAAAGCAAACAGTAAATCTTTCAACTTAGAAGAGCATAACTTATATACCCCCTTGGGAATACAAGAATAGCTCCATGACATCTATAGAAAATATATTCTATTCCAATCATCCATCAAATAAACAAAACCATAAAACACAATTACCTGTCCAGTGCTGAGAATGATTGTAATTTAGAGCATATCTAGTTAAAGTTGTAGATAAAACAAAAAAGGTGATCAAAATTCTATGTAGTATGCAAGATTCATTGGACACTATCAAGGGTTTAAAGAACTCTCTGGAATAACTTAATTTTTTAATGTGTGTGATCTACCAAGGTCATAAAGCAACCATGGCATCTTCCCACACAACAGCAGAATCATCTGTGTTGCTTCATCGCCATCATATCACAGCCAAAACAGAGATTGTTCCAACTAGAAAGCTAAGCCGGCCAGGGTCAAATCTAATCTCTGTGATAAAGAACATGTGCTCTTTATATTAGATACAGCAGAGTAAGGGTTACCAATTACACTAGGCAAGCCTTACACAATTAGAATTACTTTACACGATATATACAGCTTATGAGGTGTTGTAGGGTGAAAGTCAAAGACAGTATTCAACCCTGAGCTGAATGTAAACAAAGAAGGGGTAGGATGTTTATCAAGTTATCCACTAAACTACAGAACTGACTAACTTTACTACCAGGTTTATTTAGGTTAGCAGGGAAATAAATCAGCTAGCATGCCCCTGATCTGATTATAAATCGACTAATACATGTAATGCCAGCACTAGATATTTAATGACGACTCGGTATGTTTGTATAAGAGCTTACAGAGTATTTTTTTGCAATTACAGAATGTGGTTCTAAGGAGTTTATTGTGATATTCTAAACAGACTCTAACAAATGTTATATACTACGATAGTGGTCCAAAAAAATGAACGTTCCTCGACATTAATCATGTACAATGGACTTAAATTATCAAGAACTAGGAAAACGCAGCCGTGAAACAAAAAATTACTATCACTGATTGTGGAAAAATCTCAGATGCTATTTTTCACGCAAAGCATGTAAATTCGAGTCTAACAAATTGTAAGCGTTAATTACTGTAGCGTACTTTGAGATCTTACAGCTTTACTGTGAAAAGGAGGCGGTAAAAGATAAGATCTTAAGCAACCACAGTCTATAAATGCCAAAATCTTGATTTGAAAGTCTGGATTTTGCACGGCTTAAAGTGTCAGGTAAACATAGATTTCTACGAACGTTAGGACGATCGACATCTAAATTGCTAACAACAAGACCACACAATTGACGTTTTATTGCTTAAATTGTCCTAACTGTTTATAGCCCATTCTTGAGTGCCACCTCATAAAAGCTATAACTATTGATTGTTTGAGTATATTACGGTTTTATGGGCTACAAGTTTTAAACTCTGTAAAGATGGCCGCGCCTTCGTCCGCAAGAGTTCTAATCTGAAGTTATCAACGTGGAACCCCAAAGGCCCACAAATACAATCTATACCCTATGATATTTAAATCAAAATACTTACATATTGGATCGTCATTCACTCTGGCGTTCAAATCCTGAAGTTCTTGGTGTAGATCGTTCAATTTCGAAGTAGATTCCTTCAAAATGGCATTGCATTGCGCTAGAGAGCGCTTATCTGTCGCGACTTTTTTTAAATTTTCGGCTCCCTCTTTGATTTTGAGCTGCTTTCGTATTTCTGCTTTAATAATTTCCTTGGAGTGTTCAAGGTCTGTCCGTATTAGTGATTCTGATCCAGATCGTTGCATGGCTCGAACGTCGTTTTCGGGTCTGCTAGCCCTTCGTGAACGAGACACATCATGGTACTACAAAACAAGACAAACCAAACTTACATGCCGAAAACTCCAAGCTCAACACAAAACAACGCCAAAATAAAGCAACCACAACTCACCATTTCGACTCTATGCTATTGCATTTTGCTACAGGCTTGCGTATTTAGGCCTGGAGATTTCAAAACTCGTTCGTAAATTTGTCCAACTTCAACCATCACCGAAAGTTTCTTGCTGTCATGTTGATAGAGATGTCTAAGTAAACAACTTTCCTACGTATCTGAATCTGTTTTCTAGTACCTAAAATCACCGCAGAGCTACTACTAAATGACTAAATTAGCTCTTGGTGCAAACCCTGATTTTAAAGATGAGTGATAAACGTGTAAAATCGGGACTGAATTCTGGAAAGAGCCGGAGGAAATTTTTCACATTCGAGGTACTGAGGGTAACAACCGAAGAAGTTCACGGCGCGCATTGACAGCCGGGAAACCACGTGATCCAAACACCGCCGTCGGGAATTATTTTCCCGTAAAATAATTAAAACTTTCTTAATCGAGATTTTAAATATCGAATATTTGTACTTGGAAGCGTTAGACTAAAGTTTTATTTCATGTTCATTTTAGAACATATTTAGGCTCTTGCAAGTCACGCATCACGCAATGTATGACTCATTGTCACACACCCCCGCGCCTTGGCCACCGAGCAGCAGCGCTAAATAGCGCGAAGTTTCACTAACTTGTGAAACGCGTCGCAGATTTCTACAGAAATTAAGCCCTATAATGCGTGCCGTCGACTTATGAAGCAATTAAAGACCTGAAGAACAAAGGAAACGGTTTCTTAGAAGTTTGGTGTTCGTGTTAGTAGGCGGGAAGCAAGTTTTGGGTTTTCTTTTAGAAGGTCACGTTCGCGATTTTATTCATGTGTGGGAGAACCGCTTGGTAAGATTTGTAGTGCGTATTTCCTGCCACATAAAACCGTCCACGATATCATCATCATACTCATCAAATATCCAAGCTAGGCTCCGACTTTTGTGACGTCTCTAAATTGTCGTGTTTCGTTGCAGTACCTTAGGACCTGAAGATATCCCAAAAGCCTGCCGCTTCAGGGGTAGAAATGGCGATGTTCAGGTCCCTCGGTGGCGCAAGGGGTCCGAAGGGAAATACCGGGCTTCATACAACATCGCACCACAGGCCTACACGTATGTCACCAAGCATTTCCTGGTGTTATAATGATGTTTATTAACCCAGCTACAATAGTCGGGGGGGGGGGGGGGGGGGGGGTGGTTGATACACAACAGTCAAGAGAGGGTAGGTATTCTACAACAACCAGTACAGGGCAGGGGGTGGCCTAGGGGGCCCAAAAATACAGTAAATGTATGAGACATAAAATACAGGATAAAATGCCTTGAAAGTCCATTTTGGGCCCCGTCCTGTTAAAAACCCTGGCTATGTCGCTGCAGTGAGTAGCTATACAAGAGTTAGTAGGGACCTGAAGGGAATGTGCTATACATTAGCAGTCAGCCAGGGCATAGCCAGGATTTTTCTTTTTGGGGAGGGGCAAAAAAAAATTCTCAAGATCATTCATTTACATCTAAGAGGCAACAAAATACATAATAGCTTTATTGGACCAGAAAGGGGGGGGGGGGGGTGCCACCCCACGCCCTGTGCCAGGCTATACCCCTGGTCAGAAGGGGAAGAGGGGCTATTCAACAGTCAGGAGAGGGGGATGGCTATCCAAGAGTCTGGAGGGGGAGGGGCTATGACATCCATCAGAAGGGGAAAGGGGCTATTCAACAATCAGGAGAGGGGAAGAGCTATACAAGAGTGTGGAGGGTGAAGGGCTGAACAAGAGTCAGAAGGGAGTGACTATTCAACAGTAAGGAGAGTGGAATGGATGCACAAGAGAAGATTCAGGAGGAAGAGGGCTACGGTATACAACAGTCAGGAGGTGGAGGGCTATCCATGAGACAGGAGGGGCTTGTATGGCCCCTCACCACCACAAATACACTTCTATATGTGTCTCAAACATGGACAGCAAACCCCATTTTGTCATTGATTTTGTTGAGGCGTCTGGTTTCAAACTCAACCTTGTTCCTGGGGTATTCTGTGCTATTTTCAAACTTGAACCCTAGTGTTCACCCTGACACCCCTGGCTTTACCTGAGTGTCTTTAACATAGATTTATCTATTTATGCTTAATTAATTTTTTTATTTATTTTATTTTATATTGAACTCTTTTGAAGTGAAAACACACTAGCTTGTTGTCTACCAATTATTAAAACAACTATGATTGTTTCTATATTTTTTATTAGACCTGTTTTGGTATCTACCAAGCATGTGTCATCGTCTGAACTTGCTGATGAGACAAACCCCCCAGAGAGGACATTACACACAATGAAATGGGGCTTGGTGCCCAACTGGTTTAAGGGAGACCCAGCAAAATTTGAGTACAAGATGAATAATGCTCGCAGTGATTCTTTGATGAGCAAAGCATCTTATAAAATGCCCCTTATTCAGGGACGGCGCTGTGTGATACTGGCAGATGGGTAAGTCAATAACAGAAGAACAAAATCAAAATTGACTGATGATTTTCCCAGGGGCGTGGCAGGGGGTGGGGCACGGGGGGCACATGCCCCCCCAATATCTTTTAAAAAACTATAAGGAAATGGGCGTGGCTGTGCCGTTAAAGAAACAGACAAATCTTGTGAAATGGTATGACAGCAATTGTTTTGGTTCAGCAATTATTTGCTCAAACAAAGGTTCTATCCTAGCCTGTGTCACAGCCAGAAATAATAATTTTAGATACAATAGAGCCTTATCCATTATGCGAGGCTACCAGAGTTATTGTGTCATTATTGTGTCTTGATTACATAGATTCTATGAATGGAAGACTGGAAAAGATGGTAAAAAGCAGCCCTACTTCATTTACTTCAAATCCAGCTTTGATATGAAACAAGAGAATGCAGAAATACCATGCGATACAGAGACCAGTAAGCCTAGACGGCTCCTGACAATGGCTGGGCTATTTGACTGCTGGAAATCCCCGGTTAGCAGATGGAACCTGAATTACTAGAAGGAGTTTGAGGGAAGGGGAAGTTGGTCCTATAGTATTACCTCCCTTACACTTCTCTAAAATATATTATTTTAGTTTGGAGGAGGCTAGCTACCTGTCTCAGCCACTGGGGTGTGATCCAATGGGGTTGATCCTGTGGGGTGTGGTCCAATAGGGTGTCATCCAATGGGGTGCGGCCAAATAGGGTGTGATTCAATTGGGTGTGTGGACCAATCAAGTATGATCCAATAGGTGTGATCCAATAGGATATTGTCAAATGGGGTGTAGGTACGATATATCAGCCCTTACATCTCATGTAAGTAGAAAAGGAATCAGTTAACACAGTACTGCTAATCCTCCCATCTGTCTAAGGGAGAGAAAGAGTAATGCCATGTCAGTATTATCAGCAGCTGTCATTCATTGTGATGATGTTTATTTTTAATAGGATTCATCAGGGGATAGTGAGACCTTGTATTCATATTCCATCATAACAATGGACTCCTCTGAATCAATAAAATGGCTACATCACAGGATGCCAGTATGTAACATGTAATCTTTTTTAGCTGCAACACTGACTAATAACTTCATGTGTAAGGCAGCCCAGAAAGGCAATGGATTTTTTTTTATTTATAATAACAGGCAATCTTAGATGGAGATGAAGCAGTAAAACAGTGGTTGGAGTATGACAATGTCCCCTATACTCAGGTAGGAGCAATGCATTAGGCCAAGGGCTCTTGCACTACAAGGTGAAGTGAGAATTTTACAAAGGAGATATGGAATAAATTGCCATCTAGTAAATAAAAAGGACAGCAAAGCCTCCTCCCCCCCCCCCCCCATCCACCTCCCACAGACAATTTTTTTAGCTAGGATAGGAGATCCTTGTATTGAGTTGCCTTTTTTGTTTTGACTCTGGTAGGCACTGAAATGTTTGAAGTCTGTCAACTGTCTTGATTGGCACCCGGTTTCAACTGCTATGAACAACAGCCGACATAATGGACCTGACTGCATTGCTCCAATTGACCTGTGAGTACAACAACGGTCTTTTAGACTTACTTTGGGAGGACAGATCGATTTGAGATGGTAGTTATTTTAACACAAAAAATACACATTCTGCTGTCAGCTACTGGAGAACGAACCAGTATTTTTAGAAGGGTGGGAAGGAAGTTAACCTGTGGACATTAGAGTCCACTCCCCTCCCCCCCCTTAGATCCACCACCTAGTAGCTGTACAGCCCCATCTTGGATTTCCATCCATGAGCATAAGGCCCCTCTGCAGTTTTTGGAATGAGTACCCCAATACCAAATTCTTGAGAGTCCCCAGGGGCCGACAACTAGTGGCAAGTGCATATAAGTAATTCAGCATCTATTTTTATTTGTAGGGACAAGCCATCTGCAGTCAGCAGCAAAGTTCCATCTAAGGGGTCAATTACCTCCTTTTTTACCAAATCTCCAAAGAAGGAAGAGGCTTCAAGTCCCAGTGGCACTTTACTGAATCAATCTGTTGCTTGTTCAAATACTCCGAAGTAAGTCATTACTACTTGTTTGCCATTATGTAGGTACTGGGACAGGGAGAGTCCTGGGAGCCAAACATGTGTTTTGGTTGATTAAAAACTTGTAGGATGGGAGGGGGAAAGAAGTTTTATTGGTATTTAACAGATTACATCAAGGTTTAACAGTCATAGAATGATCATTTTGTAGTCATGAAGCACATTTTTTTCCTCATAACTATGAACTACTTTTGCAGGTTAAAAGAACCACCAAAAAGTGGTGGGATATCATCATTCTTTACCAAATCTCCCAAAAAGGAAGTAAAAGAAGAGCTGAGCAGTCCCCTGGCCAAGAAAAGAAAAGTGCAGTAAGAAGTTCTTATGTCTGACACCTATCTTAAACCATTACTACATGTAGTGCAAAGTAAGGCAAAGGATGTTGTCTCTTAACAAGGCACATTGAGAATGAACTGTATAAAGGCATATTGACATGCACAGTAGATTTGTCAGGCAGATTGTCTGCCAGGGAATGGTTCTTGAAACGAGGAGAAGCTCTATTCCAGGCATAAGTTGTGCCTCTTTTAAGGGACCAGTCTTAGGCAAATGTTTTTTTTTATTTTCATGGAGAAACAGACATTCTTATTTAGACATTGTTATTTTTGGAGCATACGCATTTCAAGAGGCTGCAAAAGGTCTAACTTTTTTTGGCTAGTTTTCTAGCTTTCTTCTTTTTTTATTAACATAAGAGACACACCTAAGAATTTTGTGTTTGAAAACATTTATTTACACTAAATTTGTTTTCATTGCAAAGGTGAACACTAAAACGTTATCAGAAGCACCTGTTATATTTGTAAAAACTACATCCCTTTACATGCATCACTCTATATATTATTTTCTTTATTGGCAAAATCCCTGAAAAGTTAAGAACAATTTTAATCACAAGTAATTTTTGGAAAAATAAATTACTGAGAAGACAAAACCAATGTCTGAGGTTGTATTGTTCATTAAAATATTAGCAGTGATTTTAATATTTTTTATTGAGTTTTAAAAATAGTTCTGCTTGAAATAACAGCATTTTTGTTAGAAACATAAGCGCCCTGGTTAAAAATGTTTGAGAAGATGGGGGAATTAGCTCTTTGCAGGCTCATAAATTCCGTGCCCAAAGACACCTTTGCGAGATGTGCTGTCTGTTGCGTGATGGTCGAAGGCTGCAGATTTGGCTTTCTCAGATCTGAATGTTACTGTCACTGGAGGAATCTGAGAAGATAAGAATTGTGTATGAGAGTAAAATACATGGAGTAAAATAAGGATTTTATTCAAATTTATTTTATATCAGAGTTAACAAAATTATGTACCCATGGAATAGTGAAATCTTCACTTTCACAAATTCTAGACAAAGGATAAAATCTTTGATATTCTAAGACAAACCTTGTTGAATTTTGCCATGTGCCAAAGTGGGGGCGGGTCAACGGGCGGCTGGTACTTGCGTAGTAGTGATGCACGCGTCTCATAAATGTTCTTGTCAACATGTCTCTGTTGAAAGATTTTGTGCAGTTTTTAGTTAAAGCTAAGGGTATCAAGTATGCCAAGGGTATCTTAAGACAAACTCGCTCTAAGGACACCAGCTTTAAAAGACATTAAATTGATAAGGGCACTTCCTTTACTCCCAAGTGTGTCCTTATTAATAGGGTTTTACTGTATATTTGATAGGCCATCCTGTTTTCAACTCATTTTTTAGTGTTTTTCTTCTTTATGCATTTGAGTTGTTGAACCATCTACATGGGCATCTTAGACCCCTCTAAAGCTGGACATACTGTAAAATTAGGTAATTAGGTGCTATTAGGTAATGTTGTTAGCTAAAAATAAAAACAAAGCAGTGCATTATGGGATGGCTTATTTGGTCTCTTAAAGACATGTTTTTCTTATACCTTTTGTTTTTGCCTAGCTCTCATACCATCTTCAGCTTTACGTCGCTCTTCTAGCCATCTGTCCTGGTATTTATGCCCCAGTAAATCATATACAGGTGTTGAAGGTCTAGAATGGAATTTTGGTCTATCAATTATAGCAAAGCATAAAATAAAATGTTCAAAATTTCAACTGTCAACTAGATTACAGTCTGTTCATTGCAAACACAGTAAATAGACAGTGGCAGACCCAGTGAGAAATGATTCGTGAAAAAGATGTTTCTTCTCAAACCACCTCGGAGCCACATACAGATTTGTTATGCTACATAAATCCAAAATAACTTTTAAAACATTTTTGGTTTTTTAAGAGGCTGGGCAATATGTAAATAAAAAGACCCAAACCTTTGAAAATTATAATTGTTTGTTTATGTTTCTTATAACTGTTCATATGGCTCTCACAGACCATAATTCAGCCAAATTTATGTAATATTGCCCCTAAACAACTTCAACATGGATTCTCAGAGTAAAATATGTGTTAAACCAAACATACTTTGTAGGGACCCCAAAGACCATTGTAGGTGGTAATCTTTTGATCTTCTGTGTTGTCCTCTCATTGCCAGAGTCTTTTCGTCTGACATCATGAGTAGCTCTGTACTGGAAATGTTCCTGGGCTGTTGTTAATCCAACCTGTACTGCCGACTTATTCAGACTTTGGAAATCTCTTGGCTTTTTCTTCTCTTTGTGACTAAATTGCTGGGGTGGTGCTGATCTCCAAACAAGAGCTGTAGAATATGGAGCAAGGGATTATTAAGACTTCTAGAAATGAAAACAGGTTTGAAGTCAGCTGTATCTCAAGGATTTGTAATTTTGGCCAGGTTTTGGTTGAGCATGGTGGGCTATACAGTTATTGCTTGAATTACCACCCTCGAATAAGCGACTAACATAGGAGGAAAATATGAATAAGCGTCTCCCCCTAATTAGCACCTAAACATGTTGCACAATAATAGACTTTGATGAAGAGGAAATAACAAAAATTGACAGTACTACATATCACAATTATATTTAATCATTAAAATCTTTTTTTTCTGTTATCGATGTTCCTATTTAATTTCTGGGCTGGATTCACCCAATGTACTTAGCTACCCTGTGCAGATCTAAGGGTAGGCTCAATGGACCCCAGTCCCCCTATTTTCAAATATTTACCTTGAAAATAACATGAAATATAAGGGAATCCACAGAAGAACAATGTTTCCCCCCTTTCTTGAAATCCTTGCTCTGTCCCCCCCCCTTGGAACTCCAGGATTTGTACCTGGCTACAGACCCCTGGCAAAAAGTTTAAAGTATGGAGGATGTCTTACCATCAGCAGCACCGCTATCTTTGTTTCCGTTTGGTTTGCCGTATGTAAAACCATCGGGTGGAAGTGTAAAACACCTTCTTAATGGGCGACCCAACTCAGTCTATAAAATAGACAACTTTGTGAGTAATACATTGCCATGACAACACTGATATCTCATCCCTCTCCTTTTTAAATATCAATAACAAGTTGTAAATCAGTCTTTAAAACTAACCTTTTGTAGAAGTGGGTTGTTCAACAACGAATCTCGATGGACTCCGAGTGTGATGGCGTCCAGTTTACTCATCTTCAGCTTATGCCTCCTTCATGTAAAACCTTTGATAGGAAATATAAAAAAATGGATTAAAAAACTTAATTAATTTAAGTGACTTATAATCAATAACATTTTCATAAGTATAATTTACTCAAATGCCAGACCATCACTATTTTTTTCTTTTTTCATAGATATTATTTCTCATAGATTTCCTGAAATAATAATAGGTTTTTCAAGAGGATTATATTTGGTTTTATCAACAACCTTAAAGAACTGCTCATCAGCCATCATTTTCATGGAAAATATATGCTCTGTTTGAGTTAGAAACAGGTGAATGCAAAGTAAAGTATGCTCCAAAATAATTATGTGAAACAAGTGTAGTTTACGGCATTTTTAACTTAAACAGAGTGTTTTTTTTTATATGTTTCTTTGCTACAAAAATCCCGCAGCTTGAGGTTATAAAAACAATTAGTGATATTTCCCTTGCAATGGAAACATCGTGTTACCAAGTTCTTTCAATATGTGTAAAAACAAACAAAAGGAGCTAAGTATAAGACACTGAAATAAAATTAGATCCCTAAAAATATTCATCCAAATGCATAAAAAACCAAGCAAACTGGTCGATTTTAGATTGAATAAATAGTTTACAGAAAAGATTTGCTTGATTTCACGAGAACATTGAAAACTTGAGAACCGAAGATCATCCTCGAGGGAAAAATCTTAGAATATACAAAGATAATTTTTCATTTTTAATACATCATAGAGGAACATTCCAAACTTCATTTTGCTATAAATCGACTCTAAATAGTGGAAAACTGTCATCCATGAATCGCTGAGTGACCCGTTTGACCCTAAACAATGTGATCAACACCTAACATGACCTATAAGTGTTCTGTTCCACTGAGGTGTGTTGTACGTAATTTTAATATTTTCTGATTTTCCCAACTAATAGTCATAGGCGATCATTTAGTCCTTCAATTTGGGACAAAATCTAGCGTAAGAAATATAAAATTGGTTATTTCTTAAAACAAGTTTTAAAGAACACTACATCACACAAGACGCTGTAAACAACGCTAGACTTCCCGGGAAAATACAACCTTTACCAAAACTCAAATGTGCGCTATTTTCGGGAGTCTGACTATTTTGTGTACTTACTATATAGATCCTGGGGATGTGTAGTCGTTCAGACGAAAACTCGCGTAGTTTTTTTTACCAATTTCCAAGGGTATAAGGAAGAGCAAATTTCTGTTTTCTTACGAATGAATGTGTCCACTCTGCTGTTGCTATAGCGACACTTAGTAAGATGCATCCCACAAAGCCGCTGACCAGCGTGTATTTGTATTTATGATACCAGTATTGCTATTGGCCCATCTCTAAAATCAACAGCCAATCGTAAATAGTGTAAGAAGTATGATACAGCTGACTGAGAGGCAACGGGCTCAAAATACAGTTTGTCGTAGCAACTGAAAAGTTTTTCTTCCGATAAAAACATGGATGCTACGAAAAAACCGTTGCTTATCCCCCCGGAATTTGCAAACTACGCCGAAAAGCATGGCATATTTCAAATTTACGAGGTAAGCTGTAGATTTAGTGATGTCGAAACGATGTTTTGCTATTTCTAAATGATAACAAGTACGTACTTAATAGTAAACATGAGACATGTTGAATCAATGAGTTACTTTTTAGACTTAAAATGAGTTTATTAGTCAATCCTTTCATCTTGTAGCTGTATCTTGCTTGGCTGTATTTATGCATGTCAGTGCAGTACAGGTTGTTTGTTGTACTGTTTTTATGTAGGTCACATACCTGTCAACCTCCTAAAATCTCAAGGCTTGAGGATTTTTTTGGGGGAGGGTTGGGGTATATTTGTTTTTTTTGGGGAGGGGTGGGTTTAACCTTGCAGACTTTTGCCGTATAGAAAGCTCTCGCAAACAAATCCCCTTATAGATCTCACAAGGGTGTTGGATAAATTGCACTATGCAAGGGAATTATTGTTTTAAATATTTTAATAGAAAATAGGCAAAATGATGATTTTCTACAGAAGAATTTTTTTGGAAGTGATAAAAATCGCTAAAAAGCACCCGGCGTAATTAATCGATGAAAATCGATCATCAGTTTGCCAATCGATAAATCTATACGAATGATTGAAATCAGCCGATTAATATCGATTGATATTGGTAATCGATGGTTAATTGATAGTCACACGAAGATATTCCTTAATTTCATCGATTTCATTGATTATCATCGGCTGGCATCGATTGACTACCCTGGCTTCGATATTATTTCATAATATTATCCGGGGCCAACAAATATTCATAATGTGAGTTCGTGTATCGAAAAATACATTTACTGAACGACTGCTGGGTTGATAGTCATTAGTGGAGCTATGATTTGTTGAAATGCTCTTTAATGTTTTGTTGACAGAGATCATAGCAGGTCGCTCGCTTCACTCATCTTGCCACGTAAGCTTGTGCCCCGAATTACGCGTTTACTCCGACGCTTGTGTGCAGGGAGACACAATATAAATGGCGTTCGTTTTTTTTATTCAAGGGTCCGTCAAAGGGAAAGGGGCTGGGCCAGTAAAGCCTGGAAAAGGACCAGCGACATGTTTTATTACAGCTGAATCCCTGCTGTTATAATCTGTATAATTAGAGAGGCTTATTGCTTATGTGCTCGATGAAGTGTATAACCTGGCATTATTATAATCCAACAATAAAATGTAATCGGCTTAGTTTCACAAGGACCTTTTGTTCCAGCCCGAAACTGTCTATGTCAGTGGTTCCAAGCCTCGTGCTCTCGTATTTGTCTCTTGACTCAAAGTGCATTGTCTTGTGTAATCAACCCAGGATGGCCTAAGCTTTTGACACCTTGTTGACCTTGTTACTGTCGTATCTTACCAGCAGAGGATGGCTCGTAAATAAATCCCCATAAAATGTATCGACTATCCGTTTCAATGTACAACCCATTGTCTACGTTGTTTACCTGGATAGCAGCACAGCGTGTGATAGTAGCCCGACATCTGTCATCAGGCTGGGGCCGCCAAAAGATATCCCGAGTTTTGTGATTTACAGATAAATAACTGGTGAAAACAATCACGAAGAAACAAAAACTCTCAGCCAGGTTCAAAGTATTTGTTTATTGAAATATAACCTAAAATATACATCAATTGCGGGCCGGGCCCCGGTGCATTCCGCTCTCTGCAGGCACTAGGGATGGCTCTCCTCCAAGGATTATAACTCTGTTGCTGCCAAAAAGGTATCATTAAGGGCCTTTAACAATGAACCTATACTTAAAAAATGATACATTTGTACTCTTTTATGTTCTTTGCGATCATCCAGATCATATTTAATGAAAATCGATATTAATCGATCATGGTACCATCATCAATTACTAATCGATGAAAGGTCACAAATTTGTAGATTATCGATTAACCATCGATTTCCAATATTAATCGATTGATTAGCATCGATTGATTTCGATTGATATCGATTTTCATCGATTATCGGTTTCATCGATTAATTACGCCGGGAAAGCAGGAGGTTTGGTGCTCAATGCGGGAGAGCGAGAGAAGGGGTCCAAAATCTTGAGACTCCCGCCTTATGCTGGAGAGTTGACAGGTATGATGTCAGTACAGGGTGTTTGATGTATTGTATTTATGCATGACAGTCAGAGTGTTTGATGTATTGTATTTATGCATGGCAGTACAGGGTATTTGATGTATTGTATTTATGCATGACAGTACAGAGTGTTTGTTGTATTGTATTTATGCATGGCAGTACAGAATGTTTGTTGTATTGTATTTATGCATGACAGTACAGAGTGTTTGTTGTATTGTATTTATGCATGACAGTACAGGGTGTTTGATGTATTGTATTTATGCATGGCAGTACAGAATGTTTGTTGTATTGTATTTATGCATGACAGTACAGGGTGTTTGATGTATTGTATTTATGCATGACAGTACAGGGTGTTTGTTGTATTGTATTTATGCATGGCAGTACAGAATGTTTGATGTATTGTATTTATGCATGACAGTACAGAGTGTTTGTTGTATTGTATTTATGCATGCAGGACAGAGTGTTCGTTGTATTGTATTTATGCATGACAGTACAGAGTGTTTGTTGTACTGTATTTATGCATGCAGGACAGAGTGTTCGTTGTATTGTATTTATGCATGACAGTACAGAGTGTTTGTTGTACTGTATTTATGCATGCAGGACAGAGTGTTCGTTGTATTGTATTTATGCATGGCAGTACAGGGTGTTTGTTGTACTGTATTTATGCATGACAGTACAGAATGTTTGATGTATTGTATTTATGCATGACAGTACAGAGTGTTTGTTGTACTGTATTTATGCATGCAGGACATAGTGTTCGTTGTATTGTATTTATGCATGGCAGTACAGAGTGTTTGTTGTATTGTATTTATGCATGACAGTACAGGGTGTTTGTTGTATTGTATTTATGTATGGCAGTACAGGGTGTTTGATGTATTGTATTTATGCATGGCAGTACAGAATGTTTGTTGTATTGTATTTATGCATGACAGTACAGGGTGTTTGATGTATTGTATTTATGCATGACAGTACAGGGTGTTTGATGTATTGTATTTATGCATGGCAGTACAGAATGTTCGTTGTATTGTATTTATGCATGACAGTACAGAGTGTTTGTTGTACTGTATTTATGCATGCAGGACAGAGTGTTCGTTGTATTGTATTTATGCATGGCAGTACAGGGTGTTTGTTGTACTGTATTTATGCATGACAGTACAGAATGTTTGATGTATTGTATTTATGCATGACAGTACAGAGTGTTTGTTGTACTGTATTTATGCATGCAGGACAGAGTGTTCGTTGTATTGTATTTATGCATGGCAGTACAGAGTGTTTGTTGTATTGTATTTATGCATGACAGTACAGAATGTTTGATGTATTGTATTTATGCATGACAGTACAGAGTGTTTGTTGTACTGTATTTATGCATGCAGGACAGAGTGTTCGTTGTATTGTATTTATGCATGGCAGTACAGGGTGTTTGTTGTACTGTATTTATGCATGCAGGACAGAGTGTTTGTTGTACTGTATTTATGCATGGCAGTACAGGGTGTTCGTTGTATTGTATTTATGCATGGCAGTACAGGGTGTTTGTTGTATTGTATTTATGCATGGCAGTACAGGGAGATTGATGTTATTTACGATGTTGCAGAGGCTGCTGTCCCGTCTGATTGTAGAACAGCCAACTGATCCTCTCACATGTATGATTGACATCTTGCAGCAAGAAGAAAGTGGTAAGTGCTCCTACAGTATTATTCTAATTAAACTTCAAGCTCTATAACCCTTATCTGATGTTGCATTCAAATTTAGTCAAGTGAGATACTTAGTAAAAGGCAGACATTCAAAAGCACAACTGAGACCTCTTTCCTCTCTACTAGAAAAATGAGTTGTTAAGAGTAGCGGCATTACTAAAAAGCAGAACCACCGGAACCAGCAGAACCAGCGGAACCAGCAGAACCAGTACATTTCGCTTAGTTATAGGGGTAGGGATGTCATACTAGGATCACCATTTATTTCCTTTCTAATCTGAACAAAAAAAACATTCCGTTTTGTGCATGGTACGTTACAGTACGCCAAGTGGTCCTAAAGCTATTAAGCCAATTGAATTATCAATCGCCGCTATTATCACCTTTACCCAGAACCTGTTACTGATCAACGTGGGTAGTGGCAATATAAAGGAAAGTATTAAGACAAACCACCAGTCACGTTTGGACAGAGAGAGAGAAAAACCCGGATTCGGATTTCTGTAGAGATTAGAACGAAAATAAATCGTAATCCTTGTACTTCCCTACCTCTATACCTTATGCTCACTCCTTAACTTGAGTAACTGAAACTAGTAAAGCGATTTTATGTAAAGTTTTGATTGACAACGGCAACCTTGGCTAGGCTATAATTGCATAATATTTCCGGATATCCCAAATGTGTGGGGCCAAATCTTAAACTTTGAATTGCTTTGAAATCTTCAAAGTATTTCAAAGTACTTTAAAATTACTTACATTGTTTCAGATTGGATTTTGATTGTATTCATTCAGCACATGTACATATCAAGAAGTGGGTAATTTATTAGTAATAAATTCCAGCTACAATTGTGCCCTTTGCACGCTTGCAGTATTACAGTATGATATTTGGCGTTATCTCTAACAGGAAGCTATGAACAACGCTACTAACAAGACGCGCTTCTAAACAAGGATTTTTTGTTTGTTTCTTATTCGAAACTTTTAACGGAAATCAGAATGCTAAACCTACGAAGGCTAAAACTATGAACGCTTGCATGTGTTACCTCTAATGAGTCGCGCTTCTGAAACAAGGGTTTTTTGTTACTAATCCGATGGATTATCCGATCAAATGGATACAAATTGCATATGACAGAATGTCAAATATGCGAGAAATAACGTAGCACATCTGCGCTTAGTGATGTTGTCTTAGCATTTCACAACGGAATGTTTGTTTTTTTTTGTTCAGATTAGAAAGGAAATAAATGATGTCCCTAGTATGACATCCCTACCCCTATAACTAAGCGAAATATACTGGTTCCGCCAGTTCCGGGGGTTCCGCTTTTTAGTAATGCCGTAAGAGTAGGCAACTTGCACTAAGAAATCATGTAACTTTTTGGGTGGCAGACTTACTTGCGCTTCTGGGCTTTGTAAGAGAGTGTTCATTAAATACACTGAGGGGGGAGGGAAGATATTGAGGGGGGGCTCTGAAAATTTTTAACCACCAAAAGAGGGGTCTCCGAAAAAAAAGGTCCTTTAAGGGAAAAAGAAAGGAAAATTTTCGGGTTCTATAAGGGGGGGGGGCACAGTAAAAAATGTTTACAATGAAAGGGGGGAGTAAATATCTTCCCTGCCCCCCCCTCGGTGTAATTAATGAACACTCCCTAATCAGACAAAAATATTGTACGTCAGAAAAGGCTAATTTTCATTGAAAGTTTTTCTCTCTGGCTGAATGCAACCATTTCTCTGTGTTTGTTTTAGCATGAGTTTGCCACTAAAAAGTCACATGATTTTTTTAGTGTGAGTTGCTTATTAACAGCATGTGACACACTCTAATTCTATACATGCTAATTGTGTCCACCTTTTAATCAAACATGTGCACCCTTTTGATAAAGTCAATTTTTCCCTCACCGCACCCTCTATGGATTTTATTCAGTTCCACAGATCGTAATCCATGGGCCCCCAGGGTCAGGGAAGAGAAGCATGGTAAGTTTGATTACAACACAACAAACAATACAATACTCTGTTTATAGAGGGTTAAATTATAACCTTATGCAATTTTTCTAACTAACGGACCTCACTTCCTATCAATCTTGTTAGATAAAGTTCAACATCTTGTTCAACAACAGCTCTACTGGCAGGCTGACATAATGCATCATTACACTAGGACTTGTCCACTGAAATCCATTGAGTTCTAATTGTCTTAACTAATGATTAGCTATTCCTTGTTTGCTGCCATCTCAACAACAGATAAATATTATTTGTTGTTTAATTTGAATGAGAAAAAGAGAGCAATAAATTTGTTTATCTATCAGTCTTGATTGACGACCTGTGTTGTGTTTTGCAGGCTGTCATGATCAGCAAGCATTTGGATTGTGTTTGTCTCAATGTCAACAACATCATCTCCGAGTCTGAGTCAAAGTTGGCATCCAAGGTGAGAACCAATAGATATACAGTACCATAAATAACCTAATAAACGCCCCTTATCCAAAGAACGCCTCTGATCTAATGAAAACCCCCCTAAGCTTACAAGTTTGTAATGAACGCCCCTCTATAATAAACGCCCCTCCCCTCCCCCTCTCCCTTACCTGCCAGCTTAAAAACAAACGACGTAGGAATTCTGGAAATATAAATAGTAATTTGATTGCCTTCTTGGGTAAATCAACACTGGTAAGCGAGAAGCGTCTTCGATTTCAGGAATTTTATTTCATTTTGTCCTCGCAGTGTAGCATCCAGGAATAAGGCCTACTTCTCGTTTCTGTTTACCGCATACTTGCACCGTTAAATCATTGCATAAGGGCGTTGATTAGGTCATTTACGGTAGTTCTACTTGCAAGAAGTCTTGATAAACAATTTTTGTTGCCTTTTTTTTAGGTTCACTGGATAAAAACATGAATAATATTAACTTTTTCATCAAAGTGTGGCAAATCTCTTATATTTTCATTTGTTTGCAGGCCAATGAATATATTTCAGCCAAACAGGTATGCATATTTCCTCTGAATCCCAGTATTTTTTTTTTACCAATTCACCTAAAAGAAAAAGACTGGAATATCATCAGTGTTCCATAAGAGAATGTATTACTCTTTCCAGCAGCCAGCAGCCAAAAAGGTGTACAAAGATAATTCCCATGCTTTTACATATTTGTAGGGTACATATTTATAGGAATGTTTACTGTATTATCTTTGCATCACTGGTGGCACTTTTGGTGGCACTGAAGAGAAATGGCTTGACATTAGTTGAGTTTGTCATGAAAACTTGGTGAAACCAATTGACTATGTGGCACTTTTTTTCTGCTACAGGAAGTTCCCACTCACATCTGGGTCAACCTTATTGCTGAAAGGATAAAGAAGACAGACTGTTTAACAAAGGTACCTTATGGCCATAAATAAGGACCAGCTTATATGTGTTATGTCATTTAATATTGTTCATGGCAAACATCTTTTATACTAATCAATGTGTAATTATGTAGTGTAATTATGCTAATTATTCAATACTTTTTCAGGGCTGGTTACTTGAAGGCTTCCCACAGACAAGGGAACAGGTAAAATAATGTTTGTCTTATTATGCCTACCCTGTATTACATAGTGGGACCTGAATATAATGATGATGAATGACGGGTAGCCAGTCCCTTGCTTACCTGCCTGACATTGTATAATATAAGGCAAAATACTCATAATTTGTGCTGACTTTTGCAGGCACTGGCTCTACAAGTAGAAGGGATCATTCCAAGCCACTTCAGTAAGTTCACATCAGATGGGATGCTTTTTCCAGGGAAGTGGCTAGTTCCATGGTCTGAAAGTCAGGTAGTCTGGGAGGCCTGGGGGAGTTAGTAATCCCAGGTTCTTTTGGATGCTTGGTCCAGGTCTGGGTATGGGTTAATCCCAAAGTCTTGTTGTAGGATCCTTGGTCCAGGAAAGTGAGTACTGCCATGGTCTTGGATACTTGGCCAGGGGGAGTTAGTAATCCCAGGTTCTGCATGTGGGATGCTGGTCCAGGAGAGTGGTTACTCCAGAGATCTGGGAATGAGATTCATGGGGGATGGGTAATCCCCAGGGTCTGGGTGTGGTATGCTTGGTCCAGGGAAGTAGATTATGATAAACCCAGTATCTTAGTATTTCTAATCACAAAATTAATAGTTAAGGGAAGTTTATGGTACTTTTGGGAATAATTTTCCAATATGTAGTCATAAATAAAAAGTGATCAAAGTGATTTGGTTGTGCTTTCTATCAAGGCATTAAGGGCCTTTTGAGTCTGTTGCTAGGGAAATGTGTTTGTTTTATAAACTTCTGTTTTTTGTCAAATCTCTTGGAACTTTCAACATAAGTGTTTTAGACATAAATGACATAAGTGATGACGTCATCTGACCCCTCCCATGGTCATGTGACCCAGAACAGAAAAACGTGTCGGAGAAGCTACTGTTGAAATCTAATATAGTTTTTGTTGCAGAAATATTTTAACATCACATCACATATTTTAATCATCTGATTTGCAAAATTTTGATACCACGAGAAATGGCGAAATTTTATGTTCTTCAAAAACCACATATTTGGTAATAACTTTTTCATTTCTTCAAAAATCAAAAATCCCATGCGCTAAGTTGTTAGGAATGGTAATATCAATGGTTTGAATGAAAAAAAATCACAATTGTTGTGAAATGATTTTTTCGCCATCTGTTTTTATTCTCGAAAAACATATATTATTGCATTTTCTTCCACAAAATGTCGAAAGTTTATTTTAATCTCTTGGGAAAAAAAAAGAAAAAAGAAAATTAGAACTGGAGTTTCGAAGAAAATAAAAATAAAAAACAACCCGACCGGGGATTGAACCCAGAACGCTTGCTTACGAGTCAAAGGTGCTAACCACTGGGCCACAGAATCAAGATGGAAAGCATGTGGCGTTTTTAGTCTATTTAACCGAATGAAGCGCTTTTCCCTTTCGTAGGCAACAGAGTTTCGTAACAACAAGATAGTACCATAGGCCCTTAAGTGTGATTTTTGTTTCTCTATTTTTTTTGTCAGTTCTCCTTGACTGCCCTGACACCGTATTGATTGAGAGGGTAATGGGTAAACGTGTTGATCCTGAAACTGGAGGTAAGATGATGTAAATAAATGTGAATAAAATGAAGGCACTGTCATTGCAGGGCTAGATCCATCAAGGGGGGGGGGGGGGCAGACCTGGAGGGGCCTCTCTGTTCTGGCTTAAATTTAAAAAAATGAATTGGAGCCAAAGTCCACCTCTGGCCATATGTTTATGTTTCGGCTCCCCCCTTTTGAGGATTCCTTGATGCTCCCCTGTATTGTCAGTCTCATATCTCTTCTAGTTTGCTGTATTTATGAATTTATTTTCCAAAAAATATGGCAGTTTGATGTTTTATCCTTGGGTTTTTTGAAATAAATACAATATGTGTTTACCTTGACATAGTCGATAACAATTGCTATTGGCTGTAGATGTGTACCACACCACATTTGATCCTCCCAGCGATCCTGAAGTTGTAAGGAGACTAGTGCCAGACCCCAAATGCACAGAGGCAGCCATGGTGGGGAGGCTGATGGAGTACCACAGGTAACCCACATAATCCAGGAGTCAAGCATTCATGAAGATGTGGAGGATAGTCAAAATTGCTGATCATCTTCTACTTTTAAGGCTGAATAACTGAGTACAATATAAAGTACTTATTTCATGGACTCTAAAGTATAATTTAGCTTAAAATCAGCATTTCCAGAAATTGCTAGTATAAATAATTTAATGCTCTGCACTTTTTGGAAATGCACATCTACAGGCAACCCATACAATTCAGGGCCTCAAGTGTATCCTACTAAAAAGTAGAATACACCAAAAACTGGTATTCGACTGGTATAAGACTTCTCCAGGGTAGATTCTACTTAAAAGTAGAAAAGGTTAGAAATGAAATGGCCAGGCATCCTTGTCTGTACATGGGGAATGGAGGCACTGGCTTATTGTGGTTGATTGATTGTAAAGGCTTAACTCAAATGGAGATTATGTAGAATTCATAAGATTGTTGGGTAAAGCTATAACACTTACTCTGTGTTTGTTTGACCCTATTCTCATTCAGGCATATTGATGGAATCTTGGCATGTTATGAAAATATCTATAAGACTGTCAATGCTGACCAGCCAAAAGCTGATGTCTTCTCCCAAGGTGAGCCTGTTTCCTTTGCCCATTTTGTCTGTTTCAATGAGGCGGTCACATGGCCTTTGTTTACATATGCTGCTTGCTTCAGAGATTGCAACTGAAATTGCAAGTGAGAGAAGGCTGAGCATTTGTGAGGAAACATGACTTGGAGTATGACTTGGATCTAGTTGTAAAACAGTTTTATATATACACCTATTTCAATAAAGGTTGTCAGTGCAAATGGCAAATGGCGATTGGCAAATGGCAGTTCTATGACTGAAAGTAACCATGCGTCTCGAAGAATATGGATAAATGAAAACAACTATCCTTTGTTTCCAATGCTCGGCTCTGACATTGCTGTACTTTATATAACACTTTTAATTTTACAAATAATTAGTACCCATAAGCCATTTACCATTTGCCATTCACCATTTGCACTGACAACCTTTTGTGAAACAGGTGTATGAATCAGGGTTGTTTTGCTCAACACTGCTTTGGTTACCATGGAATAATCTTTTTTTTAAACCATCCTTCCAAAGGAAGATTTTGCAGCCAATAAAAATTATCCATGATATCACAGGACTGGCTAATTGGGATGGACATTTTTGTTTTGAGATACGCAGAGGTATGCATTTGTGGAACACCATAATAACTTGAATCACAACAACGCAGCTAGACCTTACAACCATCCCTACTCCCTTCCATACCTCTTAAAGTTCTAACCTCAATCTCTCTGATCTTCCAGTGCTCGCAGATATCAAGACAAATCCACGCTCTCAAGCTCCACACACCCCACGGGTGGTGCTGCTTGGACCGACAGGGTGTGGCAAGAGTGTCCAGGCAGAACTCCTGGCCAGCAAATATGGTCTTATCAATGGTGAGTCAAATTACCAACATGTGCCATAAGTGTATTTAGGTCAAAAAAAGATTAATGAGCCGTCAAGCCATGCAAATAGTGCGAACAAGAGACAACATTTCTGGCAAAGTCTCATTGAATGATCACAGGACATGCTGGTATTTCCCTGGTGGTGTGGTCAGTGAAGCCAGACTTTGACAGAAATGCTGTCCGATGTTGGCACTATTTGTATGGGGCTTTAAATATATCATATCTAAGAGTTCTGGCTAAGAAAATACTTTCCTGTCAACCGTCCTGAAATGGTCAATTCCTAATAATAGCCAGGACAAATAAACGCTAGAAGAAATTCTTTACCTCATATTCCTTGTCAAACTACCCAAAGCACAAATAGAAGACACTTAATTGGTTATGAACATAAGTAGAAATAGGTACATCCTAGAAGTGTTCTATTAAACATTGTGCCCTTAAGGCTGGGGCTCAAGTAATTTTCTGTTAATGGTGGAAACTAAATAATGTGCCTTTAAGGCTGGGGCTCAAGTAATTTTCTGTTAATGGTGGAAACTAAATAATGTGTCCTTAAGGCTGGGGCTCAAGTAATTTTCTGTTAATGGTGGAAACTAAATAATGTCTGGGCACATTAAGAATCTCGTCTAACCCATGTTCTGGTTACAGTGTCTTGTACAGAGCTTATAAAGCAATCCCTTGCAGACGGCTCTAAGATTGGAGAGTCAATACAGCCATACATAGACAGGAAGATGATGGGTGAGCTTTACAACGTTCCATCGATCATAGAAAGAAACAAACCTGACATTTTTTATTCGTGCAATTTTTAATTCGTGCAAAACGGTTGTTGTTGTCGTTGTTGTTGCTAAGGTATATGGTTTGCATTGTCCCCACAGTGCCAGATGACCTTGTGTTGCAGTTACTGCATCAGCGTATGAGTCGGCTTGATGCTGTCACCAAGGGTTGGGTCTTGCATGGCTTCCCCAAGACAAGGGAGCAGGCTGAGGCACTGGGCAAAGCTGGCTATGAGCCAAACAGGTATACTGCTGGTGTGGTAGACATCAATTAATACCAAAGAGCGAAACAGGTATAGTGCTGGTGTGGTAGACATCAATTAATACCAAAGAGCCAAACAGGTATAGTGCTGGTGTGGTAGACATCAATTAATACCAAAGAGCCAAACAGGTATACTGCTGGTGTGGTAGACATCAATTAATACCAAAGAGCCAAACAGGTATAGTGCTGGTGTGGTAGACATCAATTAATACCAAAGAGCCAAACAGGTATACTGCCGGTGTGGTAGACATCAATTAATAGTAAAGAGCCAAACAGGTATACTGCTGGTGTGGTAGACATCAATTAATACCAAAGAGCCAAACAGGTATAGTGCTGGTGTGGTAGACATCAATTAATACCAAAGAGCCAAACAGGTATACTGCCGGTGTGGTAGACATCAATCAATACCAAAGAGCCAAACAGGTATACTGCTGGTGTGGTAGACATCAATAAATACCAAAGAGCCAAACAGGTATACTGCCGGTGTGGTAGACATCAATTAATACCAGAGAGCCAAACAGGTATACTGCCGGTGTGGTAGACATCAATTAATACCAAAGAGTCAAACAGGTATACTGCTGGTGTGGTAGACATCAATTAATACCAAAGTGCCAAACAGGTATACTGCTGGTGTGGTAGACATCAATTAATATCAAAGAGCCAAACAGGTATACTGCTGGTGTGGTAGACATCAATCAATACCAAAGAGCCAAACAGGTATACTGCTGGTGTGGTAGACATCAATTAATACCAAAGAGCCAAACAGGTATAGTGCTGGTGTGGTAGACATCAATTAATACCAAAGAGCCAAACAGGTATACTGCCGGTGTGGTAGACATCAATTAATAGTAAAGAGCCAAACAGGTATACTGCTGGTGTGGTAGACATCAATTAATACCAAAGAGCCAAACAGGTATAGTGCTGGTGTGGTAGACATCAATTAATACCAAAGAGCCAAACAGGTATACTGCCGGTGTGGTAGACATCAATTAATACCAAAGAGCCAAACAGGTATACTGCTGGTGTGGTAGACATAAATTAATACCAAAGAGCCAAACAGGTATACTGCTGGTGTGGTAGACATCAATTAATACCAAAGAGCCAAACAGGTATACTGCCGGTGTGGTAGAAATCAATTAATACCAAAGAGCCAAACAGGTATACTGCCGGTGTGGTAGACATCAATTAATACCAAAGAGCCAAACAGGTATACTGCCGGTGTGGTAGACATCAATTAATACCAAAGAGTCAAACAGGTATACTGCTGGTGTGGTAGACATCAATTAATACCAAAGAGCCAAACAGGTATACTGCCGGTGTGGTAGACATCAATTAATACCAAAGAGCCAAACAGGTATACTGCCGGTGTGGTAGACATCAATTAATACCAAAGAGCCAAACAGGTATACTGCCGGTGTGGTAGACATCAATTAATACCAAAGAGCCAAACAGGTATACTGCCGGTGTGGTAGACATCAATTAATACCAAAGAGCCAAACAGGTATACTGCCGGTGTGGTAGACATCAATTAATACCAAAGAGCCAAACAGGTATACTGCTGGTGTGGTAGACATCAATTAATACCAAAGAGCCAAACAGGTATACTGCTGGAGTGGTAGACATCAATTAATACCAAAGAGCCAAACAGGTATACTGCTGGTGTGGTAGACATCAATTAATACCAAAGAGCCAAACAGGTATACTGCTGGTGTGGAAGACATCAATTAATACCAAAGAGCCAAACAGGTATACTGCCGGTGTGGTAGACATCAATTAATACCAAAGAGCCAAACAGGTATACTGCCGGTGTGGTAGACATCAATTAATACCAAAGAGCCAAACAGGTATACTGCCGGTGTGGTAGACATCAATTAATACCAAAGAGTCAAACAGGTATACTGCCGGTGTGGTAGACATCAATTAATACCAAAGAGCCAAACAGGTATACTGCCGGTGTGGTAGACATCAATTAATACCAAAGAGCCAAACAGGTATACTGCCGGTGTGGTAGACATCAATTAATACCAAAGAGCCAAACAGGTATACTGCTGGTGTGGTAGACATCAATTAATACCAAAGAGCCAAACAGGTATACTGCTGGTGTGGTAGACATCAATTAATACCAAAGAGCCAAACAGGTATACTGCCGGTGTGGTAGACATCAATTAATACCAAAGAGCCAAACAGGTATACTGCTGGTGTGGTAGACATCAATTAATACCAAAGAGCCAAACAGGTATACTGCCGGTGTGGTAGACATCAATTAATACCAAAGAGCCAAACAGGTATACTGCTGGTGTGGTAGACATCAATTAATACCAAAGAGCCAAACAGGTATACTGCCGGTGTGGTAGACATCAATTAATACCAAAGAGCGAAACAGGTATACTGCCGGTGTGGTAGACATCAATTAATACCAAAGAGCCAAACAGGTATACTGCTGGTGTGGTAGACATCAATTAATACCAAAGAGCCAAACAGGTATACTGCCGGTGCGGTAGACATCAATTAATACCAAATTAGTCGAGCCAAAGCCAAACAGGCAGACGATGCAAAATAACAAAGTATTCGAGCCAAAACAGGTAGAAAATAACAAAGTAGTCTAGCCAAATGGTATACTGCTGGTGTGTTAGACAATACAAAATACCAAAGAAGTCGTGGTTTCAAACCAGAATTATTAATTGACTATGAAGCCTAGTAGATAACACAGCAGGCCCGTACCCAGGATTTTTCTTTTGGGGTGCGAAAATGGACCTAATTTTTCCGGGGGGGAGGGAGGGAGTTCTCTGATAAAATTCTAAATCTCTCCGAAAGAACAAAAAGGGATTTTTTAGTGCCTTTGCAGTATCTCCATGGGACGTTTATTGTCGGATTTAGCTACATACCCGAGTTTTGTCTACAAATAGCACGTCTATTGACAACCGAAAGTGGACTTTCGGTTGTTGTGGGGGGGGGGGGGGGGGGTGCCTCCTGGGTACACAGGCCTGCACAGTGTTGTCTGAATTCGATTCTCGGTTCCAACGCGAGTTTATTTGGTATAGGTACACACCACAAAACCAGCCTTGGCTAGTCTCATTCCTCTCATTGCTTTCACAGGGTTGTGTTCATGGATATCCCCAATGACACTATACTTGAGAGACTCACCCTTAGAAGCATTGACCCCGTCACTGGTGAAAGGTAAGCATTGTCTTATTACCTTGACCAAAACGAAGGTACGCGGTTCCGATGTTATTAGCAGTGCCCATCGTATCTTATTATAAAATGCAGATACAAAATTTACAACACTTGGTGGAAACACTTTGAACTGGAATTCTGGATTCCCGTCCCAGATTTAAAACTCTGGAAGCAATTGTGTTCTTGTTTTGTGTTCTTTTGGAAATTAAAGTCTTTCGTATGCTTGCTTAATGATTTTTGTTAAACTTTTGCAGATATCACTTAATTTATAATCCACCACGATCATCTGAAGTTAAGGACCGACTACAAAGGGTAAGTTTGGGTAGCTTTTGTTAAGACCTTTTCTGATTTATGTATGTTCTGTGTGGTTCTGTGCCATACTTTGTGCTAATAGTAGAAAGTCAATGTTAGATTTTCTTTTATGATTTCTTTCAGAACAAGAAGGATCAGGAGGACGAGGTGAATGACCGCACCGCACAGTACCAGGCGTACATCGAGGAAATCGCCGAGTGCTATGAGGAGATTGGCCAGCACATCAATGCCGATCAGGACATTCACACAGTCTTCGAGTGCATTGAGAGCATAATCGTCAACCGCATTCCTAGAAAAGTCTGAATTGTGCACAACAGATTATTTTCTATATGAGAAGGTTCTTGCATTTATGACTATCGGGTATGATTCTTCCTTACCTTTTCTGGGTTGCAAGCAGGCGAGAGCCGGTTTTAACATTCCCGACATCAAACAACAGATAAATCTTTAAGAAGAGATACTAGTATATTTTTTAAAACAGTGTATTTTAGGGTGTTTTTCCCAAATACCAGCTTAACCGAAATTATTCGATGTGACCTCGCCCAACAGAATAAGCGGTATCGATCCCAAAGTAAGGTTTTTTAGTTGTAGTCAGTCCTTCCATTCGCTTGCAGCTATATATAAATATAGATTTGGAAGCTGTCAGTTTACCACATATCCTACACATAGAAAAAGTGTGGTTGTAAAGATATTTTATTGTAAATATTAAAACTTGAAGCTAGCTCTTCCTATCTCCTTCTTGAAACTTGCAAAGAATCGAATCCATATCCTTGTCTTGTATATTCCTACCATGAGTTGGCCAATCAGCATGCGAAAGTCAGCTAGGATTGACATTAAGCCCGGCGCACAATTGCTTTATATAATTTTGGCCGCAGTTCTGTAATTTATGCTGCCTTTATTTTTAACGGGAGAACCACTGGTAGCAGGTTTTTGGCCTTGTTAATGATGTCAAGTCTTGGTGAGAGCAAATATACTGAGGTGAAATGTAGACTTTGCATAAAGACATTCAATATCCAGAGCATGGGCATTTCGGCATAGAAGATAAAGTATGTGTAATCCATGCCCAAAAACAAGATCAGCATAGATCATTAGCAGATTGTACAGTTAAAGGAAGTATGCTTCGCCAAGTTCAAGCTCTTTGCTGATGGTAATGGTTGGCTTACAAGAAAGATAAGAGATTGTGATCTCCTGGTGCTCCCGTACACAGAATTTGTGGAGAAAGCTGAGCAAGCCCAGAAGACGATCTTGGATTTTAACTACAAGAGAGGTGGCTAATAATGGTCCTTAGTTATATTGATTTTCTCTCCAAATTTCAAGGCATCTCGATTTCTCGGATTTTAGAGATTTGACTTCTGGTTCTGGTTCTCGAGAAATGCAAGATCTCGTTTTCTCTGATTTAAAAAAAAACCTACTTGTCATCCCGGAACTATTTCTAAGATTGACCATTCGCCACAAGCTAAACAGGCTGGGTGCGACCTTCTTACAGCATCTATCCTGGAAGAGTTGTGCTCTGGAAGCGTAAGATGCTGTTGACACTTTTTCATGGTCAGGCAAGAGTCGAAAGAGACTTCTCTGTAAATTTCGGTTGAAAACGTGAGCTTGCTAACTGCTAGGTGCGGCAAGTCAAGGGAGGAAACATTACACCCAATGTCATGAAGACTAGGGGAGGGCCAAGGAGGAGATTGTTTGAAGCCGTAAGCGAAAATGGCAAGAAGAGCTAGAGAAAAAGTGGAGGTGAAACTGTATTCCAAAATTAACGTCACCACTAGGGACGGTAATTTCAGTTAATGGAGCCGGAGCCAGGCTCAAAGGTCACTCATAAATCATATCGTACGGGTACGCGTATCATGCTACAATAGCACAGGTATGACTCAATATGTTTCACGTTAGATACCTCACTATAAACGCTCTTAATTCTTATTGGTTGCTATCTACCTATATAAGTGCCACACCTAAAGTAAAGTCATTCGCTCTTTCGCTTAATAAGCTAGGAGTACTGTAAAGAAACATTTGAAAATCGGTTAAATATGCCTAAACGTTTGCGTTTGTCTGGAGGAGACGAGTTCTCTCTACCGATGTGCTTGGTCTTCGACTACAAGCCCTCAACCGCCCCTCCAGTGGAATGCGGCAGCAACAAATAGATCGCCTCAGGCAAGCCACTCAAGGCGGTGAGGAGGCTGCACCCTCAGCCCTGCCTGAGGTGTACTTGTGCGTTGGTGGACCAGCCAATACTCTCGTCCGATCCTTCACGCGGAGTGTAGGGGAGATAAGTGAGGCCTTAAGGTCATATGCTTACACTACAGTTGCTAAGGAGAAGCAAAAGGCTTTGAAAGAAGAAAGTTTTGAACGTTTGAGAATCTCACAAAAAGTTGAAAATCTGTAGGCGAACGTTTGCTTGAAATCACTGTTTAATAACAGTTACTCACCAGTGAGTAATGATGCTTGTGTATGTTTCAAAGAGTCCAATCGTCGTCTATTTTCGTATTGAAAATAGACCATGTACAATTGATAAAAGCTCTGGTAAAACTTGGAAAAGTACTTTGCCCTATATTGAATTTTCCTTGAATTTCTACAAAAAGTCCTTGAAAAAGTCCTTAAAAGTCCTTGAATTTGATTGGTGGAATATTGTACGAACCGTGCCGTGTGCGCCGGGCTTTAGCGTCCTAACTAGAAGGATTCCATTTATATGAGTATTCAAGCTTTTCTTGGCTTGCAGGCTTTTAGATTCAAGCAATTAAGATAGCACGTTCCTCGTATTCTCATTGGTTCTAATTCATAGACCCGACATGTCAATCACGCGCGCACGAATAGCCAATAAGGAAAGAGATGATGCAATAACAGTCATGTGGTCCCACAAAAAGTCGGCAATCGACGCCGAAAAAGATTGGTTTAAGATATTTTTTGCGAATCTGGACAAGCAAATAAGCATCTTCCGGTCAGCGTAGATGGTGCTAGTCCTGTTTTCTTTGACCAGCCACTTTTAGTGTAGAGTTGGGACTCAAATTGCAGAAAAACACGTAAAAATTATGCGAAGAAACGAAAAACAAAAAGCAAACAAACCACATACAAGAACAGCGTAAAGTCGCCCTATCATTAAATTTGTGTTTGATATTATCCTAGGTTAACTTTAATAATATATAAGAATGAGACTGCCGTTTGTATTGTTGCTGTAAATCTTTATGTTTGCCGATTAAAGCGGATTCGGCATTCTCCATTAAGATTTACTTTTCCCCTCACTTGAATCACTGCAAGTTGACAAAAATAGCTTGAAAACACATAGTACCTACCGAAGAGAGCACCGCTTTATCTTATCATTTCCAAGTTTTTGTATTTCGAGCTGGATTTGTGCCTTTTCCATTCAACAACCAAACTTGTATAGTTATCTATTTCTATTCTTCTATACAAGATTTTCACCAAGCTTGGACAACAAATCAAGTTTCCATCATGTTAGGTGACCATGTTTTATTTCCCAAGTCGCAGGAAAACCCCCATTAACGTCTGTATTTTAGATAAATCAGAGCAGGACTCACCGACCTCATCCGACATGTTGTACAATTTGTGGGACTTTTGTGGGACATTTGGGTTGCACTACGCTGGCTTCTATTTGCTGTTTTCTGATTGGATATCTGTAGGCGCGTCGGATCTATGAATTGGTTAACTTTCCAAAAATGTCGAGGTCATTGTGGTCATGCTATCGAGCGTCACACAGTAACTGAATGATTTCGCCTCAGTCTTTCATGCCCACGTCATAAAACCCTCCAATTATTAGTTTTGGGGGTCATGGTTTACTCATCAACCAGGCATAGGAGATAAAATCCAGTAAAAATCGCCACAGATCTTTCGGTCATTCTCTTATTATATTGAATCTATTGAAGACTTTTAGTCCTTTTAAAATGTGAACAACGGAAAACATGCGCTGACTATGATGATATTGAATCGCCAGACTTATATTCCAACGGAAAACATGCGCAGACCATGATGATATTGAATCGCCAGACTTATATTCCAACGGAAAACATGCGCAGACCATGATGATATTGAATCGCCAGACTTATATTCCAACGTAAAACATGCGCTGACCATGATGATATTGAATCGCCAGACTTATATTCCAACGGAAAACATGCGCTGACTATGATGATATTGAATCGCCAGACTTATATTCCAACGGAAAACATGCGCAGACCATGATGATATTGAATCGCCAGACTTATATTCCAACGGAAAACATGCGCAGACCATGATGATATTGAATCGCCAGACTTATATTCCAACGGAAAACATGCGCAGACCATGATGATATTGAATCGCCAGACTTATATTCCAACGGAAAACATGCGCAGACCATGATGATATTGAATCGCCAGACTTATATTCCAACGGAAAACATGCGCAGACCATGATGATATTGAATCGCCAGACTTATATTCCAACGGAAAACATGCGCAGACCATGATGATATTGAATCGCCAGACTTATATTCCAACGGAAAACATGCGCAGACCATGATGATATTGAATCGCCAGACTTATATTCCAACGGAAAACATGCGCAGACCATGATGATATTGAATCGCCAGACTTATATTCCAACGGAAAACATGCGCAGACCATGATGATATTGAATCACCAGACTTATATTCCAACGTAAAACATGCGCTGACCATGATGATATTGAATCGCCAGACTTATATTCCAACGGAAAACATGCGCTGACCATGATGATATTGAATCGCCAGACTTATATTTCAACGGAAAACATGCGCTGACCATGATGATATTGAATCGCCAGACTTATATTCCAACGGAAAACATGCGCAGACCATGATGATATTGAATCGCCAGACTTATATTCCAACGGAAAACATGCGCTGACTATGATGATATTGAATCGCCAGACTTATATTCCAACGTAAAACATGCGCTGACCATGATGATATTGAATCGCCAGACTTATATTCCAACGGAAAACATGCGCTGACTATGATGATATTGAATCGCCAGACTTATATTCCAACGGAAAACATGCGCAGACCATGATGATATTGAATCGCCAGACTTATATTCCAACGGAAAACATGCGCAGACCATGATGATATTGAATCGCCAGACTTATATTCCAACGTAAAACATGCGCTGACCATGATGATATTGAATCGCCAGACTTATATTCCAACGGAAAACATGCGCAGACTATGATGATATTGAATCGCCAGACTTATATTCCAACGTAAAACATGCGCTGACCATGATGATATTGAATCGCCAGACTTATATTCCAACGGAAAACATGCGCAGACCATGATGATATTGAATCACCAGACTTATATTTCAACGGAAAACATGCGCAGACTATGATGATATTGAATCGCCAGACTTATACTCCAACGGAAAACATGCGCTGACTATGATGCTGCAGGTATTGAATTTGAATATTGGGAATCCTGTGGCCGCGCAAAGGCCGGATAGCTCTGGGACGAGGGCTCACATCACAGGACCCCCAATTATAGAAAACAACTTTCTCGGATAGTGTCAACTCCGCGTGAAAAAAACATTTCCCACTTGTTTATGCTGTTCCTAGCCTAAGTAGCAGGCCTTTTTTCTGTTCTAAGAAGTATATACCGGAATCTTTTTTTTTCACTTTTAGAAAAGTAAAACTGTTAGGATATGTTTTTCCTCACGTTCCCACTAAGTGCATTATGTTTAATGCGTTTCTTGGCGGGAGTTTCCGCCCTTTTCTACCATTGATTCCTTGCTGAAGCCCATCAATAGCGTACAGCTGTGATATGGGCTTTCAAAATTTGGCTACTTTTAAAAGCAAAAACATCATTTCCTAAAACTTAAACCAAATTTTATAATGAATTCCATTTTAAGTATCTGCTTTTCCATATAAATAACATTATATACGCAGTATTACATGAAATGGCCTCTTTTGGAGAGGGTGAATCAGGGCCTCTAAAAGTATATATAATAAAATAAAAGTAAATAAAATAAAGGTATTTAAATTAATAGATTCCCTGATAAGATAAATAATTGATAAAAATGAATTTATATTTAGCCTGACCTGTCAGTAAGTACCCCAAAATGTAAATATAACAGTTTGCTTCTTTGGGTTTTTTTTTTTTTACACGCGGGTTTTACTTTACTTCTCACGGGCCGGTACAGGGGGTTAAGGGCTTAATATGTTAAAGATACTTAGTATGCTTTATAACTTGAAATTCCGAAAAAAGGAATTTATTCCGTAATAAACTGTAAGGAATTTATCCCGTAATAAACTGTAAGAGATTATGAAAAAAACGAAAGAGTTTTAGCGCTTTGGTATGAGTCTGCTTGAATAGAAACATTTTATTATTTCGTTTGTGATGGAACAGCTCACACGCCCCGCCAAAACGCCAAAACGGTACACCTTTTTTACAGCTGAAAGTTGCAAATTTTGACGACACAAAAATTCTACAGAGATTGTTGACGGACTGTAAAACCGTGTCCTCGTCTGCTTAATAGGGGTATATTGTACACTCGGAACCGAGTAAAGTTTCTGCTTACGTAGGGTATCCGCTAAAAATGTTACACTGTATTACCTTGCTGAGGCATACTAAAATATCATTGGGATCTTAGGAAAAAAATAGACTTTAGCCTGCTGTGCGTGGTGGGATGATGTTATCGCGGAAAACATTAGATTCCTTTCGGCATACGTGCTGTGACGTCAACATGGCGGCCGATTATCCGATGAATTAAGTTTTCCGTGTAAAGAATTCGCCTCCTGCAAAGAACTCTACTTATCATTAGTTTTATATTTAAATCTTAATTCCACTTTATTGCCAATTTTACAGACCCATAAAAATACTCCTAGCCCACGTCAATAATTGCCCGACATTTTTGACACTCTCGTTACAACCATTGAGACTCATTTCACTCACACGCTTTGCACGAAATACTATAGCTCTAGGGTACGTTATGCATTACTCCCGCTGTGATATTAAAGTCCCACTTCAACGATATCTCACTTAACTGGGTTACACTGTGCATTATATCCTTGTCGTGCATACTTGAGTTAGCATCCTATTGTGAAATAAATAGCACGTCATCAAGGAGTATGACCATTACAAGTTCCACTTCAACTATCTCTCGCTTAATTGGGTTACACTGTGCATTATACCCTTGTCGTGAATCGATTAAGTGCTAGAGTTAGCATCCTACTGTGAAATTACCGTGTGCATGTTATAACCAAAGGGTTATAACCAAAACAAGTTACACTTCAACTATATCTCACTCTTCTGGGTTACAAACTGATTTTTTACCCTTGTTGGAAATCGAGTAAGAAGAGTTCCCTAATGTGATTTAACCGTGCGCGTGCTATCAGTGTTATGGATAACACAAGTTCTCCACCTAACTGCACTTCTCCTACTGAGCTAGACCTATGTGCCAGTTCTATCCATGTGGGATGCCTAGCCGTTATAGGGACTTTTGCTCTCATCGCGAATATCATCCTTGGCTATGCCACAAACTGTATATGGACCCAAAATAAATCGCCTGACAAGATTCTGATCTTCAACCTTGTGGCGTCAAGTCTCGTGATGTTAGCGAGTATCCCGTTGCAGTGTTCAACTATTAGGAACCTTGACCGATACTTGGCATGCGACAGTGTGACTAATACTTTCTACACATCAAGACTTGTTGTGCTCTTTGGAGCAAACTTCGCTACTCTAGCTACGTTAGCCATGATCGGATATGATCGATACGAAGCCTTGACGAAGTTCCCGACGCAAAGAAAACTGACGATATCACGCTCGTATTTGCTAATCGCGTTTGCTTGGGGCATGTCCGTGTTTTTAGCAACACTGTTATTCTATGGCCCAACTAAAACTACCTGTGCTCGAATATGTTTACAGCAAGACTTGTCTCTCGTGCCCGAAAACCAAAACGCTGACGTTTCTCGAGTTGTGATAATAGCGCTGTACATAGCTTTCTGTTGTAATTGCACCATAGCAAGTCTTCTCAAGGCAACGTGGACAGTGCGCGCACATCGGCAGCAGATAGAGGCGCTATATGGAGTAGTGCGCGCCCAGGCTGAAGTAGACTTTACTAAGGTGTGTGGCGCGATAATCCTCACTTATATCTTGACCTGGCTGCCATCAGGAATCAGCATTATTGTCATTTCGCAGAGTCCCAATTTGGTGTCCTTATGTGCATATTTTTGGTCAAATTCCCTGTCTTTTACAAGCGCTCTGCTCCTTCCAATTATTTACATAAAGATGGACAAGAGGTTGTGGAGCGGGGTTAGGGACAGACATAGGGGTAACAGTGTGGACATGGCTCCCCCTTAATTACACGGAACAACAGCAGACCTAAACTCGTGAAGGAACAACAAGAATAATGTTACACTTAGATTAAGCCCCTGTGGCTCTGTTGGAGTCATTCTTAGGTAAGTCAGGTTGGATAGAGTCATAATCAGGTCAGTCAGATTGGTTAAAGTCGTAATCAGGTCAGTCAGGTTGGGTGGAGTCGTATTCAGGTCAGTCAGGTTGGGTATAGTCGTTATCAGGTCAGTCAGGTTGGGTAGAGTCGTAATCAGGTCAGTGTCAGGTTGGTTAAAGTCGTAATCAGGTTAGTCAGGTTGGGTAGAGTCGTATTCAGGTCAGTCAGGTTGGGTAGAGTCGTATTCAGGTCAGTCAGGTTGGATAGAGTCATTCTTAGGTAAGTCAGGTTGGTTAAAGTCGTAATCAGGTCAGTCAGGTTGGTTAGAGTCGTATTCAGGTCAATCAGGATGTGTAGAGTCGTATTCAGGTCAGTCAGGTTGGGTATAGTCGTTATCAGGTCAGTCAGGTTGGGTAGAGTCGTATTCAGGTCAGTCAGGTTGGGTAGAGTCGTAATCCGGTCAGTGTCAGGTTGGTTAAAGTCGTAATCAGGTCAGTCAGGTTGGGTAGAGTCGTATTCAGGTCAGTGTCAGGTTGGTTAAAGTCGTAATCAGGTCAGTCAGGTTGGGTAGAGTCGTATTCAGGTCAGTCAGGTTGGGTAGAGTCGTATTCAGGCCAGTCAGGTTGGATAGAGTCGTATTCAGGTCAGTCAGGTTGGTTAGAGTCCTTACCAGGTCAGTCAGGTTGGGTAGAGTCGTAATCAAGTCAGTCAGATTGGTTAGAGTCGTAATCAGGTCAGTCAGCTTGGATAGAGTCGTAGTCAGGTCAGTCAGATTGGTTAGGTCAGTCAGGTTGGGTAGAGTCGTTATCAGGTCAGTCAGGTTGGGTAGAGTCGTAATCAGGTCAGTCAGCTTGGATAGAGTCGTAATCAGGTCAGTCAGGTTGGGTAGAGTCGTAATCAGGTCAGTGTCAGGTTGGTTAAAGTCGTAATCAGGTCAGTCAGGTTGGGTAGAGTCGTAATCAGGTCAGTGTCAGGTTGGTTAAAGTCGTATTCAGGTCAGTCAGCTTGGATAGAGTAGTACTCAGGTCAGTCTGGAGAGGTAGAGCATACTCGGGTATTAGTTTGGTTGGGTTGCTCGAGTCCGTCCGGGTCCATCCGGGTCATACTCTGGTCGGGAGTCGTAATCAGGTCCGTCAGGTTGGATAGAGTCGTAATCAGGTCAGTCAGATTGAAAAGAGTCGTCCGGTCAGGTCAGTCAGGTTGAAAAGAGTCGTAATCAGGTCAGTCAGATTGGATAGAGTCGTAATCAGGTCAGTCAGCTTGGATAGAGTCGTAATCAGGTCAGCCAGATTGAAAAGAGTCGTAATCAGGTCAGTCAGATTGGATAGAGTCGTAATCAGGTCAATCAGATTGAAAAGAGTCGTCCGGTCAGGTCAGTCAGGTTGGATAGAGTCGTAATCAGGTCACTCAGGTTGGGTAGAGTCGTAATCAGGTCAGTCAGGTTGGATAGAGTCATAATCAGGTCAGTCAGATTGGATAGAGTCGTAATACCCAACCTGACTGACCTGAATACGACTCTACACATCCTGATTGACCTGAATACGACTCTAACCAACCTGACTGACCTGATTACGACTTTAACCAACCTGACTTACCTAAGAATGACTCTATCCAACCTGACTGACCTGAATACGACTCTACCCAACCTGACTGACCTGAAAACGACTCTACCCAACCTGACTAACCTGATTACGACTTTAACCAACCTGACCCTGACCTGTTTACGACTCTACCCAACCTGACTGACCTGATAACGACTATACCCAACCTGACTGACCTGAATACGACTCCACCCAACCTGACTGACCTGATTACGACTTTAACCAATCTGACTGACCTGATTATGACTCTATCCAACCTGACTTACCTAAGAATGACTCTATCCAAGCTGACTGACCTGATTACGACTCTAACCAATCTGACTGACCTGATTACGACTCTACCCAACCTGACTGACCTGATAACGACTCTAACCAATCTGACTGACCTGATTACGACTCTATCCAAGCTGACTGACGTGATTACGACTCTATCTAATCTGACTGACCTGATTACGACTCTATCCAACCTGACTGACCTGATTACGACTCTACCCAACCTGAGTGACCTGATTACGACTCTATCCAACCTGACTGACCTGACCGGACGACTCTTTTCAATCTGACTGACCTGATTACGACTCTATCCAACCTGACTGACCTGATTACGACTCTTTTCAATCTGGCTGACCTGATTACGACTCTATCCAAGCTGACTGACCTGATTACGACTCTATCCAATCTGACTGACCTGATTACGACTCTTTTCAACCTGGCTGACCTGATTACGACTCTGCCCAACCTAAGCGACCTGATTACGACTCTATCCAACCTGACTGACCTGACCGGACGACTCTTTTCAATCTGACTGACCTGATTACGACTCTATCCAACCTGACGGACCTGATTACGACTCTTTTCAATCTGGCTGACCTGATTACGACTCTATCCAAGCTGACTGACCTGATTACGACTCTATCCAATCTGACTGACCTGATTACGACTCTTTTCAACCTGACTGACCTGATTACGACTCTGCCCAACCTAAGCGACCTGATTACGACTCTATCCAACCTGACTGACCTGACCGGACGACTCTTTTCAATCTGACTGACCTGATTACGACTCTATCCAACCTGACGGACCTGATTACGACTCTTTTCAATCTAACTGACCTGATTACGACTCTAACCAACCTGAGTGACCTGATTTCGACTCTATCCAACCTGACTGACCTGATTACGACTCTTTTCAATCTGACTGAACTGATTACGACTCTATCCAACCTGACTGACCTGACCGGACGACTCTTTTCAATCTGATTGACCTGATTACGACTCTATCCAACCTGACTGACCTGATTACGACTCTTTTCAATCTGGCTGACCTGATTACGACTCTATCCAAGCTGACTGACCTGATTACGACTCTATCCAATCTGACTGACCTGATTACGACTCTTTTCAACCTGACTGACCTGACCGGACGACTCTTTTCAATCTGACTGACCTGATTACGACTCTATCCAACCTGACGGACCTGATTACGACTCTTTTTAATCTAACTGACCTGATTACGACTCTAACCAACCTGAGTGACCTGATTTCGACTCTATCCAACCTGACTGACCTGATTACGACTCTTTTCAATCTGACTGAACTGATTACGACTCTATCCAACCTGACTGACCTGATTATGACTCTATCCAACCTGAGCGACCTGATTACGACTCTATCCAACCTGACTGACCTGACCGGACGACTCTTTTCAATCTGACTGACCTGATTACGACTCTATCCAACCTGACTGACCTGATTACGACTCTTTTTAATCTAACTGACCTGATTACGACTCTAACCAACCTGAGTGACCTGATTTCGACCCCATCCAACCTGACTGACCTGATTACGACTCTATCCAACCTGACTGACCTGATTATGACTCTATCCAAGCTGACTGACCTGATTACGAATCTATCCAAGCTGACTGACCTGATTACGACTCTATCCAACCTGACTGACCTGATTACGACTATACCCAACCTGACTGACCTGATTACGACTCTAATCAACTTGACTGACCTGATTACGACTCTATCCAAGTGACGGACCTGATTACGACTCTACCTGACCTGAGAACCTGATAACTACAGTCGATTGACAAACGACTGTAAAATAAGTCATACTCATGGTATGTAAAGTAATTTAAGCAAAGAAGTTGTAATAAAAAGTAGAATACAATAATCAATAAGAACACTCGCCAACCATAATAAGCAGCGTGTCTGAGCCAAGGGCAAAATCCATCTTATAACTTGCATATACAGACAGGCGCGTACACAGGTAGGGGTGCCCCCCCCCCCCCTTGGCGGACAAAAAGGGGGAAATTTTTTTTATTAAGAAATCTTCAAATACTATGCTTTTTCCATATGATACCTATGACTGCGCACCCCCTCCCCCCCTCGGCCAATCCTAACGCGCCTGACAGAGTCGTCTAAACAAATACATCCCATACTCCAATGTACCTGTGAATTGATATTATTTACTGATCCGCGACTGAAAAATATTTAATTAAAAAGTTTTAATATTAGGTTTAAATAATCCGTGCTCATCCTGCTAAAATCAAAGTACTTGCATTCTTTAGTTTCTCTCAATGGCGCGAATCTTGTATTTCTTTGGACTCTGCGTAAAGCCAGCGTTGACCTCCATGGTAGGAGGCGGCTTCCCTTCTTCCCCAACGAAACGGAATTTGTGCAGCATCCAGGAGAGAAAGAGGAAGAGCTCGACTTTAGCGAGAGATTCACCAGCACACACACGTCTGCCCGCGGAGAATGGCAGAAAGTTCCCTTGGCTTGTGTTTAGTTCACCTATTCGGAGAGAGAATATGCTTTCTTAGTAACATACCGTAAATGCCAGTGCCCAGGTTCACATAAGTGCCCCGTTTCCTTTTAGCGCCCCTTAAGGCACAAAACTTAATCCCCTTTTAAAATAAGCGTCCCTTCCCACAAAATTATACGAATGAACGCCTTTGCAAATAATTAATCACATAGAGCTGAAGAATTCTGAGTTATGATAAGTCAGCGCCACCCTCGCAACTCTAACAAGACTAATAAGCGTCCAGGGCGCCTAAAGGAGCATTAATCATAGATGGGCAGACAACTTCAGGCCCATACCCAGGAGGGGGGGGGGGGGTGCGGAATCCGAAAAAGTGGACCTAATTTTCCCGGGGGGGGGGAGTTCTCTGATAAAAATTGGATCACCCCCGAAAGAATAAAGAGGGATTTTTTATGACTTTGCAGATCTCCACTGGACGTTTATAGTCGGATTTGGCTACAAACCAGAGTGATCTTGCTTTATAGTTTTGTCAACAAATAGCACGTCTATTCAAAACCGAAAGTGGACCTTCGGCCGTTGTGGCGGGCCTGAGTACGGGCCTGCAACTTTATGGTTCGGAAAACAAAATCGTATCTTCGTCCTTCTATTTTTCTTGAATTTCTTTCTTAAACTGCCGATGGATGACAAAATGACAACTCAAGAGACCCTTTAATGAGGTGGAGACCGGCATTTTGCCTTGTACGCTCTCAGAAATCTCGTAACGGCCGATAAAGAAAAGCGCTGGATGATCGAGGAAAACTTTGAAACGCCTCGGACAACATATCTTTTTCGGTGAGATGTCGGTGGGGGTCGAACCGAGTCGGGTTCTCCCAGCACGTCGGGTCCAGATGCCAAAATAAGAACGCGCTTGGTCCTCGAGCAAAACTCGGAAATGCCTCGGACAACATACCTTTTTCGGTGAGATGTCGGTGGGGGTCGAACAGAGTCGGGTTCTCCCAGCACGTCGGGTCGAGATGCCGGAATAAGAACGCGCTCGCCCCCCAGGCATAACCCGGGAATGCCTCGGACAACATACCTTTCTCGGTGAGATGTCGGTGGGGGTCGAACCGAGTCGGATTCTCCCAGCACGTCGGGTCCAGATGCACGGCCATGGTATCCACAATAACAATGGTGTCCTTTGGCACACGGTAACCACACAGCCACGTATCTTTAAGCGTGTAATGGGGGATGGCGTTGGGTACGACGTTCCCAAGACGAAGGACTTCCATGATAGTGGCTTGAATGATGGCTAACTGGGGTCGGTCGGCAAGTGTAGGCATTCGATCCGGACCCACAACCTTAAAAAGTGACAAGAAACGGGGGTCAGTACGCAGCTCTTACAAGCTGCAATTTGATTGGTCAAATGAACGAGAAGGATAGAGACAAAAGAACTCCTTTGTAGAACAAAGATAATAGGAGGCAAAGCAGCTGCGTACTTACTCCAAGAAACAGGCAAGGTGTCAAGCGATCTATTTAGTAATGAATCAGTGGTGGATGCAGGGGAACAAGAGCCGACACACCCTCCCCCCCTTGGGGCTAAAATTACAGAGGAAATGTATGGGAGCTGCATCCGCCTATTTTAGCTTCCGCTATGTGTTTCATATTTTGTTACTCGGCCATCTTTGGAATGGAGCCACATATACAAATCCTAGATCAGCTTCTAAATGCTCCAGCTAAATGATACAACGGCTACAACATTAACGTCATGTTAGAGTCTCGGGTATTTCCTGCAGACCTGATCAATGATTTATTTTTTGAATTCTATGGATTAGTAAATCATCATTTATATGTTTGATAGGCGAGACGAATAAGCAGGGGATGACCTGGATTTCTGTTTACCACAAGAGATCTTACTGCCGTTCACATATGCGGCCACCCCAGATGAAGTCACGATGTACGTCCAAACTCCCCAACACTCTTCCGTCAATCATAGGTATTGAGTCATTTACAAACCCGACAAACGGAATTGGATCAGTTGGGCGACTATCTCTATCGCATGGAAACATTTACTTTTTCCGCATATTAAGGTTATATTTAGCCATTTATCATGTGACACCTGTGACAACTTTTCGAACACTGGCGCACGCGTATGACGTCTGGGGTACCTGGGTTAGCAGGCGTAGTGACAGCTCCAACACTGTTGGCCAAAACAGTTAGCATTGTTGACTCATCTGTGTTGGCGCTGATAGCGATCACATATGATTTTACCTGATCTAGCTGTTGGTGAATTTCTTCCTGGTACTCCGGATAGTTGACCAGGAACGTGATGGCCCAGCGAAGAGAGGTGCTGGTCGTCTCGTAGCCAGCAATGAACATGTCCCCAAGCTGGTTTAACAGGTATTCATCAGCCAGTAACACCTGCTTCTGCTCTTCGTTCTCGGCATCAGCTTTCAATCTCTCTTGAAGTATGGCAGTCATCAGATCACGCGCGGGTTGCGTGTCGTCATACGTCTTCTTGCCTTGGTCTAGTAACATACGAAGCACGCCAAATATATATTCATCTTTCTCCCTCGTTATTTTATACGCCTTAAACGGCAGGTATTGGGCTATTGGGAAAAAATCCAAAAGCGCAATTTGAGCGTTGTGTTCGGCGTCTTCAATTAAAAACACATGATCACCAAGAAACCTGTCAAACTCCGGATGGGACGAGTTGAACATATCGCCAAATGTAATCCCACAAATCACATCCGCGACACAACTCCTAAGCTGATCAGATGGATCGAAAGGAAGGTGTTGTCGGTCTTTGAAGTACTTCAGCAGCTTGGTGGTTTGATCAGCAATTCGAGACTCAAGAAGTGGGGTGTCGCTAAGATACCGACGAAGAGCTGATGTAAACAACTTGCGGTGCAGTTTCCACGCCGGACCATCATTGCTGACAATTAAATCTTTTCCACCTAGAATAACAACATCATAAATAGAAAGGGAACACGTTTCAATGGCTTTGCTGTAGGTTGTCTCAAAAGGGATAGACCGAGCTTGATTTCGAAAACAAATATAGCAAACCCAAAAACCACATCCCAGCACACCTCGGCCTTCACGCGCGCCACAGAATTCCCAATTTTCGAAAACAAAACATTTCCTAATAGCCCAGAATGAGAGCCGGCTAGCCGGCTAATAGCGATGACGAATATTTAAGAGCAAGAGGGGCTGAGAGAGAGAGAGAGGGGCTGAGAGAGAGAGAGAGAGAGAGAGAGAGAGAGAGAGAGAGAGAGAGAGAGAGAGAGAGAGAGAGAGAGAGAGAGAGAGAGAGAGAGAGAGAGAGAGAGAGAGAGAGAGAGAGAGAGAGAGAGAGAGAGAGAGAGAGAGAGAGAGAGAGAGATGGGGCGAGGCGCGTTGCTAGAGGTAGTTGCAGCCACTCCCCGCCTCCCCCCGTCCCTGACCCCAAAGATCTGTTTTTCCTAGAAAAATCTAGCAAAAATCCTATCCGGTGCTTAGTCATTAAGGCTCTTATAAAATGCGTCTTGACACAAAAACGGGATGTTCAGAAACGAAACTCACTCAAAGATGTTAGCCTGCGTAGCGGCTCAAGGGAGAAGGACGGGGGAGAGGGGGCGAGAAAAAAAAAAGTTAGCCGTTACTCAGGCTAAAAGATGTGCGAGTCACACACCTAAGGTTCCTTCAAGAAAACTGTAGAATGGAGGTCGACCTGCGTAGTCTCCTGATCGGGTGACAAGAACCTCTTTAACTGCTTTGGGTGAGGCGGCAAACACCATCTTAAAGCTGCCAGCTTGCAAAGCAAATACTCTCCCATAATTCTTGTATAAACTGGATCAAACAAACAGTCATCTATTTGTCAATTGGAAAGTGAGTGTGCACATAAGGTAGCTAGGACGCTCATGGATTTTCCCACAACCCATTTCCTTAACAACCGGGTGAAAATAAATGAATACAAACCTAATATTTTTTTAATTAATAGAAACAATTTGAAAGTCTCCAAAGGCCCATAAGAAAGGCATCATTTCGTTCGAAAAATAAGGGTGGTATTGTGGTTCTACCAACAGAACCTTTGCACCTTGATTTCTATAGAACGGCGCAATAAATACAATGAAAATGCAAATAAATACAATGGAGATGCAATTAAGTTTGGATGTGGCGTTGAATTCTACAGTTTATAAGCCCATATTTCTTTTGTTTTGATGTATTTTAAAACACCCATCTCATGCTATTCGCACAGTAGCAATTGTTGTTATTGTAGTATCTAACTAGGATTTAGAAATAAGGATATTCAGGAAACCACAAAGTAGAGTTATACCTTTTAGTCATATTCCGTACATCTTCTTCCCTGTAGTCGAAGTTCAGAAAATTTCCGATCACTGGAAGTCTAGTGTACCGAGGTCCCGGAGGCATGCCTCGAAACTCGTACAAACCCCATACGAAGTTCACCAGAAGTGCGAATAACACGAAAAGAAAGACGTTACTTAGAGTTAGAAGCTGAGAGAGCGAAGAAAGTGGCGCAAGATACGCCATGTTCTGATCGATTTACAGCTAGTTGACCCAGAAATGCAAATCTAGTCGCACTTTACAATTGAATGGTTACGCAACACTCCTTGTGTCACGCACCTAATTCAAGAGAGTCTACGACTTTTATTTCACAGATCGATTCGCTAAGGATTTCTTTATTTATAAATTTTATTTCTTGATTTCGTTTTGTAAAATAATGAAGTACAAGGGGTGTGCAGTGCAGACTTAAACTTACAAAATCATTACGTCATAGTAAACATAAAATTTAAAGGTATTGATGATATGAATAAGTTATGAGTCATGTGAGTTTTTCAAAATAAACTTCCCGTTGCTTGCCGAAGTAAACAGACGAACATGGCGCCTCTTGAGCTACTTTCTTCGCTCACTCAGCTCCTAACTTTGAGTAATGTCTTTCTTTTCGTGTTATTCGCACTCCTGCTGAACTTCGTATTGGGTTTGTACGAGTTTCGAGGCATGCCTCCGGGACCTCGGTACACCAGACTTCCCGTGATCGGAAATTTTATGAACTTCGACTACAGGGAAGAAGATTTACGAAATATGACCAAAAGGTAACGGTTTATTAAGATGACTGCGCTGCTTTATTCTCCTTGTTCATTGAACAGCAAAATTGAATTGCGTATTCCATCAATCAAATGAGTGATCACGCCAGACAAACAATCCCATTAACGTCATAGCTATTTTGTTGCTGACCTATTTAGCCATTATGTTTGCGAGGTAGTTTTTTTCGATGGGTCCCTAAAGTGTGTACCGAGGGCTGGCGTCAACAGTGATTTTTTTTTTCCAATTGATTTACAGGAATTCGTAGTCCCTATTTTGGAGGAAACTCAGGTTCTTACATCTAATTTTCTCAATTCTTTTTAAAGTTTTGTTCTTTTGAAAAGCAATGCGAGTACCACTAAGTTGTCACACAATTCATCGTTTTGTGCCCTCGTCCACCTCCCTTCTCCCCGCAACCTCCCCCCCCCCCTCCCCCCTTTCGCCCATCAAGCAGCTTTATCACCAACCATGAAACAGATAAAATTTGTAAGGAATATTTGCGGAAAACCAAACAGTCACATAAGAAGAAGCCCAAGCATTCCACGCTTATTCACTTTTGGTGTCACATATCAAGAAAATTTAGCCAAAAATTGTCGTTTTTGACAAACGGGGTCACTTCCATATAAGGAAACTAACATATTCCTTATTTGAAAAAAACTGCCTGATTCATGTCATTTTTAAGGTTGCCGTACCGCAGGTGCTTCGTAAACTTTATAAATTGTAATCAGAAGAGAAAAACATTGACTGTGACCATCTTTGGTTAATGGAGAAAGCATCCTTATTCAGAAATGACCAATAGTGGGGGCTGTGCCACCAATGTTTTCTTTAATGTTTCTGTATCGTAGCCCCCCTCCCAATAATTCGAGGCCTGCCACACGGCTATGAAAAGTTTCTAATTAAATAAGTTTCTAATTAAAGCGCGCTTTGTTTCAGCTTAAGGAGGGCTTACGGAGGTGTATTTGCTGTGCAAGCCGGCAGCTTTAGGATGGTGTTTGTAACCACGCCCAAGGCCGTGAAAGAAGTGCTGGTGACCAGGTCAGCAGATTATGCGGGCCGACCTCCGTTCTACAGTTTTATCGACTCATCTTTAGGTCAGTAAGTTGTTTTTATTTTATTTGTTTCTCTCTTTTATTTCTTATTTTATGGAAACATGTTGTCTGTTACAACACTTTGCCTCCTTCTTACACCTTCTCTACTTTCCTTTTCTTCTCTTCTTCTCCTCTCCCTTTATTTCTCCCTTCTCCCGCCTCTTCAATTTACTCTTCCCCGTTCTTTTTCCCTCTCTCCCCCTCCATCATCTCCTCCCTCTCTCATCCTTCTCTTTCCTTACACCGCTTTCTTCTCTTCCCACCCTACCCCTCTCCGTCCCTCCCTACCCCCGCCCTCTCATCTCTTCAGCTTATATAATTTCGGTTGTCTTCTCCTGCTGTGAAAGAAATGAGGAATTAGACTCATTGTGTAGTTTGACATTTTATCGCAGAAATTAAATTCCATGCTTTCATATAGAGTTTTTTGTTTACAACTCCCTTGCAGTCGTCTCGATTTGAAGCTGGTGCTTGGTACTAAAAAAAGCTTCAAAATCGGGAAAATCGGGTACATAGGTTCGGGTATTTTAGGGTAGCCTATTTCGATCTTTGTTGTGTTTGAGTATAAATATGTTGGGCTTTGTCGCACCTCCTCCCCCTCCCTCCCTCCCTCCCTCCTCCCCGTCAAGTTTACACCCAGTACCTCTTGGTTGTTACCCTTACCACATTACCAATAATTTTTTTTTCTCTTTTTCTTGTTTGTGTAGGCGGTAAAGGTTTAGCTCTTGGAAATTATGGGCCAGCATGGAGACTGCACCGCAAGTTATTCACCTCATCCCTTCGTCAGTACCTGAGCGACATCCCACTCTTTGAGTCTCGAGTCGCAGAACAAGCCAGAAAGCTGTTGAAATACTTTGAAGACCAACAAAGCCAACCATTTGACCCTGCGGATAAGATAAGGCAGAGCGTAGCGGATGTTATCTGTGGAATAACGTTTGGCGATAAGTTCAACTCAACGCACCCAGCGTTCGACAGTTTTTTCCGTGGAGTTGTGTCAGATATGGACGATCCTGAATTGACCGCTGCAATTGGGCTGTTAGACTTGTTTTCTTGGGCACAATATCTTCCGTTCGAGGCGTATAAAGAAATGAGAAAGGGGAATGAGAAAGCGTATGATGTTCTTCGTATGTTGCTAGACCAAGGCAAGAAGACGTATGATGACACGCAACCCGCGCGTGATCTGATGACTGCCTTACTTCAAGAGAGAGTAAAAGCTGAGGCTGAGAACGAAGAGCAGAAGCAGGTGTTACTGGCTGATGATTACCTGTTAAACCAGCTTGGGGACATGTTCATTGCTGGCTACGAGACGACCAGCACCTCTCTTCGCTGGGCCATTACGTTCCTGGTCAACTATCCGGAGTATCAGGAAGAGATTTACCAACAGTTAGATCAGGTAAAGCATTTGTCAATCGCTTGCGACAGCATTTGACGTTTTCAATATATAATTACCCGATGTAACAATGCAAGGAATAGGATCACGCTCATAGAAAAGGATCATTTAAAGGTGTAGCATTACCCATTTCAGATCAAAAACAACTTTGCCTCAGCGCTTCGTTGTCATTGCGGTTTATCGTGCGCACATTCTTGCAAGGTCCTTGCACGCGCGTATAGCAAGATTGGAGATTCCTAAACTGCCTTCATAAAATTGCTTTGCTTAGGTAATTGGACCAGATCGAATGCCGACACTCGCCGACCGACCCCAGTTAGCCATCATTCAAGCCACTATTATGGAAGTCCTTCGTGTTGGAAACGTTGCCGATATGGCTCTTCCTCATTACACGCTGAAGGATACGTTGCTGTGTGGTTACCGTGTGCCAAAGGACACGGTTGTCTTGGTGGATTTGATGTCTGTCCATATGGACCCGGGGTGCTGGGACAACCCGACACAGTTCAACCCCCACCGACATCTCACTGACAAAGGTATATCTTAGGAGAATCCTCTTCAGGTAGTCCACAAAGGTTTGTTATTGTTGTATACACCTATTTCAATAAAGGTTGTCACTGCAAATAAACGGTGAATGGCAATTGACTGAAAGCTGCTTATGGGTAGTAAATATTTGTTAAAATAAATGTGGTAAATAAACTAAAAAAATGTCAGTACCATATATCAATTACATTTAATGGTAAGTCGTATGTTCTATTTATATATATATATATATTTTTGAATTTGCCATTTGCACAGACAACTGGTATATATCTATGCATAGTGATGCTTCTGTTGTTGATGATGATGATCTTGGTCATAATGGTATGATATTAATGATGATGGCGGTAAGAAAGATGTCAGAAAGATGCTTCCGATGATTATTGTTGTGATGCGATAATGACGCTGATAGTTGTGATGATGATGATGATGTTAGCAAAGATTATGGCAAGTAAAAGGATCAAAAGAATTGGAATGAGGGCTAAAGTGACGGCACCCATATAATAATCCTTGTCCTACATAATTGCCGAATCGTTGCAATTCCTAATGCCTGCTTTGTCTACCCTTTAGGTGAGCTGATCACAAGCCAAGGGAACTTTCTGCCATTCTCCGCGGGCAGACGTGTGTGTGCTGGTGAATCTCTCGCTAAAGTCGAGCTCTTCCTCTTTCTCTCCTGGATGCTGCACAAATTCCGCTTCGTTGGGGAAGAAGGGAAGCCGCCTCCTACCATGGAGGTCAACTCGGGGTTTACGCAGAGTCCAAAGAAATACAAGATTCGTGCTATTAAGCGAAACTAAAACTTCAGATACCCGTCTACAAAAACTCCTTCGCAATGGAACTTCACACTAAGATTTCTATAGAGCAAGCCGGGGAAAGTACAATGGAAGTTTTGCCGCAAGCATAACGATGGATGGTGAAAAGTAACATTAACTGGTAGGAATGTATTTCGTCTACTGTGTGTAAACTGTCACGCGCGAGAAAATAATCGCAGGGTTTCGGGATACGCTAGTACTTGTCACGCGGGAAATTAAAGCGAGGTGACTGGTTTCGCTATTTTTTTAACCTCATCATTTTAGACCATTTACCGCCAACTTGTGCCGGGAGTTTTTGTTTAGTAAGTGGTCAATGTAAGCTTAACCTCCCCAACTGTAGGCGTGTCCAAATTGTTTTCAAGTGATAGTAGAGAATCGTAAATCCAGCGCCTAGTCCCGTCTCGTGAGCATTCAACTATCGGTAGAAAGCTGGATCTGGAGCAGTTATTTCTAGGTATCATCTAGGTCTAGTAAAACTCTAATACAGCCAGGTTCGGTATTTAGGAAGTTGGAATTCTGTCAATCATTGTGATCACGCGTGAAGCTTGCCATGCGCACTAGCGCAGCAAGCATTTAGCGTGTTACCTTCGTAGTCAATAATAACCATGTAATCATTACGTTGGTCACGGCAGTCCAAGGGTAACTAACTGGTCTCCTCCTACCCACCACCTACCCACCGTAAGAAGGTCGCCCTTCGTACACCCATTGGCTCAAAACCAACCTTATCTAAACAAAGCTGGACGCTTTTTGGGGTATTAGTGAAAGTTTCCCGTTTGGGCTTGGCGTCTCAGGAGCATAAAGGGGATGCGGTAGATACTCCAGAAGTTATTGTAAACATCCTGTAAACATCTTTTTGTCCTCCGTCGTGTATGTAACAACGTACAGAAGTAAAACCCGGTACCTACCCCCAAACCAAAGCGTCTTCTGGTTGTTACATAGCACCTCGAGTTTTACTGGACTCTGCAATGTTAGGCCTCATGCAAATAGCACGAACTACCTGGACGAACTACCTTGGCCTGGACGTTCTTATGAAAAAGGTTCTTATTAAAAAAGTGTATTTTTACAAGGTTTGAGGCCATTTTCGGTAGCACTCAAATCAAATCCCGTCGAGATTCTCGAGAAAGAAAAAACAAACAAAGGCAGGTATTGCAGACCTATGCCAGGGAACACTTACATGTGCCAAAACATACCAGAGCGGATTCCACGCTACGAACAAGCTTCGAAACCATTGCCCGGGCTACCTGTGGTCTGACTGATGCATTGAAATATCCCAAGGGCAAAAGGAACAGAGTTTGTTGGGCTAGAATTATGATAATAAACCAAAAAAAACCCCTCTTTTATGGCTGAAATGTGCTTTGCTTGCGACGCGCTCTCCGTATTTAAATAGAAAAGTCGGCAGTTCGGGCACGTTTCGGATAGCGTGTCGGGGACCGGGCGCCAAGGGGAAGTTGCTCAGACCGACATGACGGAAAAACCTGGAAAACGCGCAATTCCAGATAGAGAGAGAAAACACAATTTCTAACAATGGCTATGGGTTCCTTGTATTACGGACTGAAAAACACAAATTACGTGAGGCCGAAGTGCACATAACCAGATTTTGGTTTTTTAAGATAATTTTTCCTTGATCATCATTGCCCTGTGTATCAGTTCAGGGACGAAAAGCTTAAATTTTAATGACACTTTACAGAAAGTCCCATCAATTTCAAAAAAGTTGCCTTTGATATTTTGTTTGCTATAAGTTACTAAGTACTCAGAGAAATTCTCCGCCTCATTCGATGTGAAATGGGCTTATTTGAAGAGTCACGTCATGTTTTTCAGTCATGCTGCTCAGACCACTTTCAAGGCAATTTCTCCTGTATTTTAGATAATGTCTCATACATTTACTCTATTTTTGGCTGCTAAAAGGGGGGCGGGCCCCCTAGGCCACCCCCCTGGCTACGCCCCCTGCACGCAAAGTAACTTGACCGGGTGTCGAAAACAAGTTTTTCATTTTTTTTGTTAGAAAAACATTCCTTATCCGTGAATTGGAAATTAATAAGACTGAACCAAAATATTTTCTAAGTCAAGGCATTTAACAAATACGCTGCATACACTTCCACTCGTTTTAACTCTGAACAAGCTTCAAAACAACTGCCTTGGCTACCTGTGGGCTATTCACTACACTGCAACATCTTTAAAATCTTTAATATAATAATTTCCAATAGAGCGAGGTAATCCGACAATGAGGGACAGCAACAGCCAGCGTGCGCCAAGGCATTATTATAACAACAAGCGAAATAAATAAATAACAGACAAACAATCAAACAAACAAAAGAGCAACAAGACGCACGACAAGGCACACTCTTGGTCGGACTAGCTCGCTACTAAAGAGAGAACAGAACTGCTTGATATTATGGAGGGGTCGAAAATAGTTTGCGGAATGGAGTTCCATACTGTAATGGAGCGGATAAAAAAAGAAAACTTATGATCGTTGACTGTAGATGCAGGGTATGTGAGCTGAGAACTATTACGAGTGGTGCTCCTGGTAGAATAATAGAAGGCCTTTTCTTGGATGTCCGCCGGGAAAAGATTTTGGTAAGCCCGAAGTTGATCTTATAAAACATTGCCATGTCGTAAACTAGCCTACGATGTTCTAATGACTGCCAGCCTAACCTAACAAGCATGTCTGCAACGCTACTGTCTCGTTTACAATCGCTCAGCACAAAGCGAGCGGCGGGGCGATGTACGGACTCCACACACTTGATATCCCGATGAGTATAGGGGCTCCACGCAACAGTCGCGTATTCGACAATTGGTCTCACAAGGCACGTGTAGGCTCTCTCCTTGACGGTCGGCGAACACGAGGAGATGCTTCTTTGTAGGATGTTTAAGACCCGAGTGGCTTTGGCGTTCACCTCTTCTGCCTGTTTGCTCCAACTGAGCGTTGATGTAATTAAGACCCCCAGGTACTTCTGGAAACTCACGCCCTCTAGAGTGGAGCCGCAGAAAAAGAAGGGCGCGATCAGCGGCTGTCGTTTCTGTGTGATGGACAATTTGAAACACTTGCTTGGGGCAAACGAGAGTTGCCATTTTCTTGCCCAAGTCTCTAAGTGAGGGGGTCCTGTCGCAGGATGGCTTGGTCGGACGGGGAGCAAATAGAGCGGTATAGGACACTGTCATCTGCAAACAGTTAGACTGAATGCCGGACGGTAGGTCGTTGATAAATAAAAGGAACAGGACCGGGCCGAGTACGGTGCCCTGAGGACGAATAGCACTGGGGACCAGACTCACTGTCTACGCCCAACCAGGAAGGCATAGAACTCGGCCTTAGCAAGAAGGCGTTCATAAGGGACACTGTCGAATGCCTTTGCAAAGTCCAGAAAGATAACGTCAACCTGACCGTGAGCGTTGAGCGCCGATGCACAGTCGTGGACTTCTGAGACCAGTTGAGTTGCACAAGAGAGGCCTTGCTGGAACCCGTGCTGGAGATGGGATGTAAAATTTTTTGTACTTAGATGAAAAGCAAGTGCTCTACACACCACATGTTCCATGACCTTAGATACTAAAGAGGTCAGCGAGACTGGTCGATAGTTCTTAGGATCCACCCTGTTGCCTTCCAGGCACATGGAAAAGTTCCTTGGTCGAATGACTGTTGGAAGACAAGGGTGAGCATCGTGGCCAACTCTGCTGCCGTTTCCTTCAGGAAAGGCGCGGGAACAGCGTCGGGGCTATGTGCCTTGTCAGCCTTTATGTCCTGGAGGAGCTATGTGCCTTGTCAGCCTTTATGCCCTGGAGGAGCTATGTGCCTTGTCAGCCTTTATGTCCTTGAGGAGCTATGTGCCTTGTCAGCATTTATGTCCTGGAGAAACTATGTGCCTTGTCAGCATTTATGTCCTGGAGGAGCTATGTGCCTTGTCAGCCTTTATGTCCTGGAGGAGCTATGTGCCTTGTCAGCCTTTATGTCCTGGAGGAGCTATGTGCCTTGTCAGCCTTTATGTCCTGGAGGAGCTATGTGTCTTGTCAGCCTTTATGTCCTGGAGGAGCTATGTGCCTTGTCAGCCTTTATGTCCTGGAGGAGCTATGTGCCTTGTCAGCCTTTATGTCCTGGAGGAGCTATGTGCCTTGTCAGCCTTTATGTCCTGGAGGAGCTATGTGCCTTGTCAGCCTTTATGTCCTGGAGGAGCTATGTGCCTTGTCAGCCTTGATGTCCTGGAGGAGCTATGTGCCTTGTCAGCATTTATGTCCTGGAGGAGCTATGTGCCTTGTCAGCCTTTATGTCCTGGAGGAGCTATGTGCCTTGTCAGCCTTTATGTCCTGGAGGAGCTATGTGCCTTGTCAGCCTTTATGTCCTGGAGGAGCTATGTGCCTTGTCAGCCTTTATGTCCTGGAGGAGCTATGTGCCTTGTCAGCCTTTATGTCCTGGAGGAGCTATGTGCCTTGTCAGCCTTGATGTCCTGGAGGAGCTATGTGCCTTGTCAGCCTTTATGTCCTGGAGGAGCTATGTGCCTTGTCAGCCTTTATGTCCTGGAGGAGCTATGTGCCTTGTCAGCCTTTATGTCCTGGAGGAGCTATTTGCCTTGTCAGCCTTTATGTCCTGGAGGACCTATGTGCCTTGTCAGCCTTTATGTCCTGGAGGAACTATGTGCCTTGTCAGCATTTATGTCCTGGAGGAGCTATGTGCCTTGTCAGCCTTTATGTCCTGGAGGAGCTATGTGCCTTGTCAGCCTTTATGCCCTGGAGGAGCTATGTGCCTTGTCAGCCTTTATGTCCTTGAGGAGCTATGTGCCTTGTCAGCCTTTATGTCCTGGAGAAACTATGTGCCTTGTCAGCCTTTATGTCCTGGAGGAGCTATGTGCCTTGTCAGCCTTTACGTCCTGGAGGAGCTATGTGCCTTGTCAGCCTTTATGTCCTGGAGGAGCTATGTGCCTTGTCAGCCTTTATGTCCTGGAGGAGCTATGTGTCTTGTCAGCCTTTATGTCCTGGAGGAGCTATGTGCCTTGTCAGCCTTTATGTCCTGGAGGAGCTATGTGCCTTGTCAGCCTTGATGTCCTGGAGGAGCTATGTGCCTTGTCAGCCTTTATGTCCTGGAGGAGCTATGTGCCTTGTCAGCCTTTATGTCCTGGAGGAGCTATGTGCCTTGTCAGCCTTGATGTCCTGGAGGAGCTATGTGCCTTGTCAGCCTTTATGTCCTGGAGGAGCTATGTGCCTTGTCAGCCTTTATGTCCTGGAGGAACTATGTGCCTTGTCAGCCTTTATGTCCTGGAGGAGCTATGTGCCTTGTCAGCCTTTATGTCCTGGAGGAACTATGTGCCTTGTCAGCCTTTATGTCCTGGAGGAGCTATTTGCCTTGTCAGCCTTTATGTCCTGGAGGAGCTATTTGCCTTGTCAGCCTTTATGTCCTGGAGGAGCTATGTGCCTTGTCAGCCTTGATGTCCTGGAGGAGCTTTGTGCCTTGTCAGCCTTGATGTCCTGGAGGAGCTATGTGCCTTGTCAGCCTTGATGTCCTGGAGGAGCTATGTGCCTTGTCAGCCTTTATGTCCTGGAGGAACTATGTGCCTTGTCAGCCTTTATGTCCTGGAGGAGCTATGTGCCTTGTCAGCCTTTACGTCCTGGAGGAACTATGTGCCTTGTCAGCCTTTATGTCCTGGAGGAGCTATGTGCCTTGTCAGCCTTGATGTCCTGGAGGAGCTATTTGCCTTGTCAGCCTTTATGTCCTGGAGGAGCTATGTGCCTTGTCAGCCTTGATGTCCTGGAGGAGCTATGTGCCTTGTCAGCCTTTATGCCCTGGAGGAGCTATGTGCCTTGTCAGCCTTTATGTCCTTGAGGAGCTATGTGCCTTGTCAGCCTTTATGTCCTGGAGGAACTATGTGCCTTGTCAGCCTTTATGTCCTGGAGGAGCTATGTGCCTTGTCAGCCTTTACGTCCTGGAGGAGCTATGTGCCTTGTCAGCCTTTATGTCCTGGAGGAGCTATGTGCCTTGTCAGCCTTTATGTCCTGGAGGAGCTATGTGTCTTGTCAGCCTTTATGTCCTGGAGGAGCTATGTGCCTTGTCAGCCTTTATGTCCTGGAGGAGCTATGTGCCTTGTCAGCCTTGATGTCCTGGAGGAGCTATGTGCCTTGTCAGCCTTTATGTCCTGGAGGAGCTATGTGCCTTGTCAGCCTTTATGTCCTGGAGGAGCTATGTGCCTTGTCAGCCTTGATGTCCTGGAGGAGCTATGTGCCTTGTCAGCCTTTATGTCCTGGAGGAGCTATGTGCCTTGTCAGCCTTTATGTCCTGGAGGAGCTATGTGCCTTGTCAGCCTTTATGTCCTGGAGGAGCTATGTGCCTTGTCAGCCTTTATGTCCTGGAGGAGCTATGTGCCTTGTCAGCCTTTATGTCCTGGAGGAGCTATGTGCCTTGTCAGCCTTTATGTCCTGGAGGAGCTATTTGCCTTGTCAGCCTTTATGTCCTGGAGGAGCTATGTGCCTTGTCAGCCTTTATGTCCTGGAGGAGCTATGTGCCTTGCCAGCCTTGATGTCCTGGAGGAGCTATGTGCCTTGCCAGCCTTGATGTCCTGGAGGAGCTATTTGCCTTGTCAGCCTTGATGTCCTGGAGGAGCTATGTGCCTTGTCAGCCTTCATGTCCTGGAGGAGCTATGTGCCTTGTCAGCCTTTATGTCCTGGAGGAGCTATGTGCCTTGTCAGCCTTTATGTCCTGGAGGAGCTATGTGCCTTGTCAGCCTTTATGTCCTGGAGGAGCTATTTGCCTTGTCAGCCTTTATGTCCTGGAGGAGCTATGTGCCTTGTCAGCCTTGATGTCCTGGAGAAGCTATGTGCCTTGTCAGCCTTTATGTCCTGGAGGAGCTATGTGCCTTGCAGCCTTTATGTCCTGGAGGAGCTATGTGCCTTGTCAGCCTTTATGTCCTGGAGGAGCTATGTGCCTTGTCAGCCTTTATGTCCTGGAGGAGCTATGTGCCTTGTCAGCCTTTATGTCCTGGAGGAGCTATGTGCCTTGTCAGCCTTTATGTCCTGGAGGAGCTATGTGCCTTGTCAGCATTTATGTCCTGGAGGAGCTATGTGCCTTGTCAGCCTTTATGTCCTGGAGGACCTATGTGCCTTGTCAGCCTTTATGTCCTGGAGGAGCTATGTGCCTTGTCAGCCTTTATGTCCTGGAGGAGCTATGTGCCTTGTCAGCCTTTATGTCCTGGAGGAGCTTCCGTACGCCGGCCCCAGAGAAGGAGATTTCTGGTAAGTCTGGGTATGGCGAGCCAGGAATAGCTGGAATATCTGAAAGATTTTTGCGAGTAAATACACTGTTGTATTGTGCTCGAAGGGCCTCTGCTTTAGCCGCGTCAGACGCGCACACGCGTCCATCCGAGAAGAATGTTGGTATGCCGAGGGATTCGGATCGCAGGAGCTTCAAGTAGCACCAGGCTCTTTTAACACCGAGGGGACGAGAAGCACCCGGGTCTGGTGGAGAGATTCCATTCATAACCTCGTTGACGTGTCTGCTGTGTGCCTCCTTAAAGCCGCATTGTCACCAGTTTACTTCCTCAGCCGTCAAAAGACAAAAGAATCTATTAGAATCCGCGCTATAAAACGGGCCATCCGCTCTAAATTATCAGTCAAATCCCCGAAGAAACTTCCAAAAGACACACTGATTTTAAAATTTTGAAATATTTTCCGCCGTTTCCGTTAAAAATCATCAGAGATTGTTACGTAATCAATCGGAAGTAAACTGGTGACAATGCGGCTTTAAGCTTCTTACTTGTGGAGTTGCGGAGATTCTCTAGGTGTTAAGGTCTCTTCTTTACTAGTACTCGCGCCTTTTTATAGGCCCTGTCGCGTCTCCGCATAGCCTATAAACCTCCAAAATAAATCAAACCGCAATGCAAACAGCAACTACATAGCTGGTTCAAACATTACTAGCGTTTTGTTAATTCTAAATAGGGGGGGGGGGGGGGGTGATGTAGCTAAACAAAATTTAATTTGTTTCGTGCCCAACTGGACGTTGCTGAGATAGCAATACTCACAGAAATTGCCGCTGTTGAGCGGGGCTAAATGTATAGTCGTTTGACAAAAGGTTGTAGTCAAACGGCTTTGCAACTACGCGACAAGCCCGCAGATTAGCATGGTTAAAAACCACTGAAGCACCTAGCTGCATATATTAGCCACCGCATAACTTTAGGCATTGTGATAAATGCGGAATCACGGAGTAAAGAACATCGTTAAGAACATTTTCAGCTTAAAAATGCTAGTAGGGTGAAGAAAGCTATATATTTCGTGAAGAAAAACCACCCAAAAATCGCATTATACAAAAATTTGACAACAACAAGACATATTCTAAGTTTCAAGACAATTTTATTGCAACATTAGAAAAAAAATCGATACTTAAATCCACCCGTTTTATTCCTCAGAACAGCCGATTCCAAGCTACGGACGAACAAGCTTCAAAACCATTGCCTTGGGCTACCTGTGGTCAGAGGGAGGACAGAGGCCGTTACGAGTGTGAGAGCGTAAAATAGCGACTTTAAAAAAACAGCTTTAATAATGAAACTAAGCCCAAAGGAACTTGAAGGATTACTCATTCACCAAGTCGGATTCCTGGCACAGAAGCGCCTTGCCCGAGGATTAAAGCTCAATCATCCGGAATCAATGGCTTTGATAGCTTCCCAGGTACTCGAACATAAAACGTAGTGGCTTCCGTGTGGGTTGTAAATCAGGATGGTAAACGAGGTATTATTCTTTTCAAGCTAATTTATAGAATACCTCATCACATAATTTCGTCCCATTGTGTCAATGCATCATTTTTTTTAGAAATTAAGGTATCAAGTGTTTTTGTAGAATTATTGTAGCGGGGTATTCTGTAGTTGCTTTCCGTGACATACGCCGGCTCCAGCATAATAGGGCTTTGTTCGATTAAAATTATCCATGCGCCGCAACGAATGCATAAGTTATTACAATGAATGCGAATGTAGCTGAACAATTGGAATAATACGGCTATAAGAAGGCTTCAGGCAAAGCATATATTAATTAAGTTAGTCAAGCGTAGGATATGGTCAAAATAAAGGTGGTCGACATTAGATAACATCGGGTGAGGTAGTCCGAGCATTTTCCGAAACCCGAACATTGAAGTGACGTCATGTCGTCATCGGGAAATCAATATGGCTGCCGGGTTTGTTTCTATCAGAGGCCAAGGAAGGTTCTACGACCAAAATACCATGCAATTCACCGTCACGATGATCCGAAAGATGAACGATTTGATTTATTTGACATAGTAATTTGACATATGAGATCCAGTAGGCCCGATTTTCAGCTCATTTCTGTGAGCCCGCAGTACAAGCCAAGGCCTACTCAAGTGTATTAAGGCTTGGATCCTAAGCTAAAACAGTTGAAATTTTGAAAGTTGCCTTAAAGTGAGTTAAAATTGCCTTAAATGCACCATTTTTGGTCAAAACATCAAACTCGGCAATATTAGCTGATTGGTAATTTATTTTGAGTGATGACGTCATCCAGCCGATCACGTGACTTTTGCAAATCAATATTTCATAAAATTCTCCGCTGGTGGATATGCTATGAAAAAGAAAACATCGCATGTTTTTATGTTCCTTTGAAACACGTCTGCACACTGATGTCTTAACCGGCAAGAAAAGTTTAGCCCTCCGGTCACAAATCAACATTTTATTTCGCAGCAGGTCATGTGACTTAACAAAATATTTAATATCTTGTTAACGGCAGAGAAAATTTTGGATGCTAAAACACTATCATATGACACACATATAGTCAACACTTATTTTGTAAACACCTTTGTCCATGCTGTTTTCCCCACCGGTAGAAAGGCAAAAAACTATTTTGTCACGTGATCTTATATGTGACGTCATCACCAGCAAGAAAACATTACGATAATGTTAAGGCCGTCGACTTTAATAATCTTGCCAAAAAGAATGAATTTAAGGCGATGTTAACAAAGTTTAAGGCAAAAAGTTATATTCGATGCTAAGAGCAAACTACCCAGGCCTTAATATACTTGAGTAGCAACGGCTGGACATCAAGCCTAGATACCCAGCGGTTTCAATTAAACTTTCAGCCAAAAGCTTTCGCCTGTGCGCTAACATCATAATGTATTTATTGTTCGTATTTTTTTTTCAAATGGCGACGTGTTTCATTATATTTAAGCACCCAGAACTACAGAACAATTTCGTTATTTGTTAATTTGCATGCTTGCTTTTTTATGGGATTTTTCAAATCTAGGAAACACAACCGCTGTCATTGTTATAGCGTAGGCTCTACTCGCTAGGCCGCTAAAATTAGATATGCCTAATATACGCCTAATCTGATACTTTGCTATAGTGGTGACTTTTCTCTATTTAGTTCAGGTGTGTGGCCTAGGGGGCCCCCCCTCCCCCTTCTAGCAGCCAAAAATACAGTAAATGTATTAGACAAAATACAGGAGAAAACGCCTTGAAAGTCCATTTTGGGCCCCTCCTGTTAAAAATCCTGCTATGCCGCAGTTAGTTGCACTAGTAAAAATTTACTGCAAAAACTTTTTTTCACAGACCCTTGAGCTTATTAGAGATGGAAATTCTGTCTCAGATGCTATGGTGAAAGGCCAGAGAATGCTAGGTAATACTCCTTGTAAACTTATGTCCCTATAATCTGGTCTTGTCATGGGTATGTCCCTATCTGGCCCTGTCATGGGTACATCCCTATCCATCCCTCTCATGGGTATTTCCCTGTCTATTGGGTTTGGGTTATCTATCCCTGGGTGAGTTCATATTTATCCCTCTCATGGGTATTTCCCTGTCTCTTGGGTTGGGTTATCAATCCCTGGGTGAGTTCATATCTATCCCTCTCATGGGTATTTCCCTGTCTCTTGGGTCAGGGTTATCTATCCCTGAGTGAGTTCATATCTGTCCCTCTCATGGGCGAGTTCATATCTATCCCTCTTATGGGTGAGTTCATATTTATCCCTCTCACGGGTATTTCCCTGTCTCTTGGGTCAGGGTTATCTGTTCCTGGGTGAGTTCATATCTATCCCTCTCATGGTTGAGTTCATATCTATCCCTCTCATGGGTATTTCCCTGTCTATTGGGTTTGGGTTATCTATCGCTGGGTGAGTTCATATCTATATCCCTCTCATGGGTGAGTTCATATTTATCCCTCTCATGGGTATTTCCCTGTCTCTTGGGTTGGGTTATCAATCCCTGGGTGAGTTCATATCTATCCCTCTCATGGGTATTTCCCTGTCTCTTGGGTCAGGGTTATCTATCCCTGAGTGAGTTCATATCTGTCCCTCTCATGGGCGAGTTCATATCTATCCCTCTTATGGGTGAGTTCATATTTATCCCTCTCACGGGTATTTCCCTGTCTCTTGGGTCAGGGTTATCTGTTCCTGGGTGAGTTCATATCTATCCCTCTCATGGTTGAGTTCATATCTATCCCTCTCATGGGTATTTCCCTGTCTATTGGGTTTGGGTTATCTATCGCTGGGTGAGTTCATATCTATCCCTATCATGGGTGAGTTCATATCTATCCCTATCATGGGTGAGTTCATATCTATCCCTATCATGGGTGAGTTCATATTTATCCCTCTCATGAGTATTTCCCTGTCTATTGGGTTTGGGTTATCTATCGCTGGATGAGTTCATATTTATCCCTCTCATGGGTGAGTTCATATCTATCCCTCTCATGGGTGAGTTCATATCTATCCCTCTCATGGGTGTGTTCATATCTATTCCTCTCATGGGTATTTCCCTGTCGATTGGGTTAGTGTTATCCCTCTTATGGGTGAGTTCATATCTATCCCTCTCATGGGTGAGTTTGTATCTACCCCTCTCATGGGTGAGTTCATATCTATCCCTCTTATAGGTATTTCCCTGTCTCTTGGGTTTGGGTTATCTATCCCTGGGTGAGTTCATATCTATCCCTCTCATGGGTGAGTTCATATCTATCCCTCTCATGGGTGAGTTCATATCTATCCCCCTCATGGGTATTTCCCTGTCTATTGGGTTTGGGTTATCTATCCCTGGGTGAGTCCATATCTATCCCTCTCAGAGGGTTGCCCCTAACATCATACCTGTCAACCTCCAAAAATCTCAAGGCTTGATAATTTGGGGTGGGAAGGGTGGGGTATATTCATTTTTTGGGGGGAGAGGTTGGTTTAACATTGCAGGTGTTAAACGTATTGAGCTCTCATGAACAAATCCACTTATAGTTCTCATGAGGGTGTTAGATAAATTGCACTTACAAGGGAACTACTGTTTTAAATATTTTAAAAGAAAATAGGCAAAATGATGATTTTCTATAATATAATTTTTCGGAAGCGATAAAAATCGCTAAAAAGCCGGAGATTTGGTGCTCAACGCAGGAGAGCGGGAGAAGGGGTCCAGAATCTTGAGAATCCCGCCTAATGCGGGAGAGTTGACAGGTATGCTAACATGGACATCTCCTATCTGAGCCTTTCATGTGTGTGTCCCTTTCATGGGCTTTATCCCGGTGTAAGAACAATTCCCAGAGAACACCTTTGTTTGCTTTGTTTTCATCGTTTTTGTTCTACCAAACAAAAGGAGGTGTTGTTGCGCAACTCACAGGTTCTTTAACCGGGAACACGCTCTCTCATGAGGGGTGTTCCTAGTTGTTCCTTGTTATGGTTGTGCCTATGTTATGGGTATGTCCCTATCTGTTCAGGATGTGTCCCTATCTGCCAATTTCGGGGTACGTTCCTACCTTCCTCTTTTTGCCATGTGGCCCTCTCCCCCTGATGGTTGAGGGATTTTGGGTTAGCAAAAGCAGGCTTTAGTAAGGTATTTGTCTTAGACAACAGCTGAGATGAATATTAGGTAACCTATATTACCATTCTTTTGTCCAATTAGGCAAAAATCAAGTTTTCCCAGGTGTGGCTCATCTGGTTGAGGAAGTCCAGGTGGAGGGAACATTTCCAGATGGGACTAAGCTGGTATGCTCTCCCTGTCTTGCTTTACAAAGGAACAACAACATATATTTATTATACTTTGTTTGGACGACATGTTAAGATTAAGGGTTAAGATCTTGGCTAGGAATTGAGTAAACAAAGGGCAGAACTCTCCTCATGTTCAAAACGTGCCAGTAAAATATAATGTACTTATATATGTGTAATAAGTTGACTTGAAGGCTTTTTATTCACCTATTTTATTAACACAGTACGAAACATGGCGGACTACACGAGGAACTCAATCCGGGTGCGCATGTGCGAAAGATATGCTAATTAACCGGAAGTAAAACTACAACATCCCCTTCTCTAAGCTGAAAAGCTGAAAAATTACATGAGTACAAATGTGACTGGTAGTGTCCAATTAGGGGTGTAAAAAAAAACAAAGAACTTTGCAGTACTAATAATAACATAGTTCAATATCTAATGTTTGTGTAGCAAATGCTACAAGTTCAGTTTGTCTGGGGGCTTCACTGTCCGTGTTGATCTGCGTAATGGTGGACCACTTTGGGTAGGTGTGGACTTCGCAGGGGTACCAGGTGTAGATGTCCTTGGCTCTGTTGGGGGTTGGTTGCCGTTAGGTGCTGGTTCTGCTACAGGCTCGTAGTCATCAGTAGCTGAGGTATTATTCAAGCTGAGTTTTTCACCTGTGGGACGAATGTGTCTGCGGTTTCTGGTGAGAGTACTGCCATTGGCCATGTCCACAATGTGCGAGCGTGGGGTTGGCGCAGCGGCTCGAACTATTCCTGGCTCCCATTTGGAGTTGAGGGGGTTGAAGACTCTGACAGCGTCCTGAGGGTAGACAGGCTGTAGACACTTGGAAGTCCTGTCGTAATATGATTTCTGTCGGTCTTGTCTGGCTTGCAGCTTGACATTGGCATCATAGTCAGGTTTGTTCAGTAGTGCATGCCTGGAAGTAGCTGGCAGGTTAGACTGATACATTCTGGAATTTAGCAACTCTGCTGGTGATGGCAGGGTGTGACCCAAAGGGGTTGTTCTCAGGCACAGCATGGCTAGATGTGGGTCTTGCCCTGATTCCTTGCACTTTTGAAGGAGATCCTTGACAGTTTGCACATTTCTCTCTATGAAGCCATTAGCCTCCTTGTAGTATGGGCTTGTAGTTGTATGAATAAATCCATAGGTGCTGCTGAAACCCTTGAATAGAGCAGACGTAAACTGGGTGTCATGTCCTGTGACAAGTTTGTCTGGTATGCCATGTTCCTCAAATATTCCTTTGAGGTGAGCGATGACAGTAGATGATTGGATGTTAGTTAGCTTGCGCACAATGGGAAACTTACTGTAGTAATCAGAGAGTAGTAAGTATGGTGAACCGTTCCAGGAGAACAAGTCAGATGCTAGGGTGTGCCAGGGCCTTGGTGGAACATCATGAGGCATTAGCGGTTCTTTAGTGTTCATTGACTGATTATGCTGACAGGGAGCACAACTCTTGACCATGTTGTCGATGTCGGCATTGATGTTCGCCCAAAAGACTGATCCCTTAGCTCTGAGCTTGCATTTTTCCGCACCCTGGTGTGCATAGTGTAGCTGCTGTAGAACATCTGGTTGCAGGGTCTTTGGAATTACAATTCGGGTACCCTTCAGGACCAATCCATCGGCGACAGTAAGTTCGTCACGATAGTTCCAGTATGGGTGTAGTAACTCAGGGCATTCAGCTCTTTTGTTTGGCCAACCTTGGGCGATGACGGCACGAAGTGAGTGAAGTGTTGTGTCCTTCCTCGTCTCCTCTTGGATCTGCGTTATCCTAGTAGGGCTAGCATTGAGGTGCAAGTGTAGCTCATGTATAGAGACATCAAGTCCAGCGATGGTGTCACCGGGACTTGGGTTAAGTCGTGAGAGGGCGTCGGCCAGGGGTATGTCCTTCCCTGGGACATATCGAATGTCGATGTCATATTTCTGTATCCGCAGCATCATCCTGGCAATGCGGGGTGGCGCGCTGGCCAGATGCTTTTTGAATATTGCCTCCAGTGGTTTGTGGTCCGTGTGGACCTGGACGTGGCGTCCATAAGCGTAGTAGTGGAATTTCTCTAGACCATGGACGACTGCAAGCATTTCCCTTTCTATGTTGGAGTACCTCCTCTCGGTTTCAGTGAGTAGCTTACTTCTGTACTCCACAGGGCCTTTATCTTGGATGAGTGTCGCGCCGAGGCCACGTTGAGATGCATCCACCTGGATTACGACAGGCTTGGTGCTGTCGAAATACTGCAGCGAGGCTGGCGATGTGATGAGTTTCTTGATGTCATCTACAGCTTTCTGGTGTTCTGGGCACCACTGGAATTGACTACTTTTCCTTGTCAAGTCCCAGAGGACCGCTGCTGTTGAAGCGAGGTTGGGTATGAAACGGCTAAGGTATTGCGTCATACCTAGGAAGACTTGGAGATCTGTGAGGCTCGTTGAAGGATCCATGTTGTAGATGGCTTCAACCTTAGCAGGGTCAAGTTTCAGACCATCTGCACTTAGGGTGTGTCCGAAGAAGACAAGTTCCTTGCTGGCAATTTTGCATTTGTCAGCATTGAATTTCAGACCAGTTTCACGGGCACGCTCCATTACTGCTTTCAGGTTATAGTCATGCTCCTTACGGTTGCGTCCGTAAACAACTATGTCGTCTGTGATGCCTGTCACCCCAGGTAAGTCACCAAAGGTTTCATCGACCTTCTTTTGGAAGATGTCCTGAGCACAAATCAGACCAAAGGGTAGTCGTAGGAATCTGAATCTTCCATGGGGGGAGTTAAATGTTGTATAGAGTGAGCTTTCCTGGTCAAGCTTTATGTTCCAATAACCGCTGCGGGCGTCAACTATGGAGAAGTACTCGGATCCACTTAGCTTTGATAAGACTTCATCAAGAGTGGGTGTACGATGATGTGGACGTTTGATGGCGCAGTTGAGGTCCTTTGGATCAAGGCAGAGTCGTATGGAGCCATTCCGCTTTGTGGAACAGACTAGCGAGTTGACCCAGTCAGTGGGTTCATCAACCTTGGTGATGATTCCTTGCTGTACGAGGGATTCTAACTCCTTGCGCAGAGGCTCCTGAAGTGCTTCAGGGACTCGTCGTGGCGGGTGAACCACAGCGGGTACTGCAGGGTCAAGTGTGATATGGAACTCTCCGCTGAAGCATCCGATGCCTTCGAAGCAGTCAGCATACTGTCTTAGTAGAGCTGCCTTTGCCTCAGGGTCATCCTTGGGTACTTGAGCTGGTCGTATTTCGGCTGGCTCAGCCTGGTCTTTGCTTAGACTGTGGTTAAGGGTTACAAGCTTCATTGCAGTACATGTGGGTAGTCCTAGGATTGTAGGTCCTGTCGTGTTTACAACATGAAATTCATGAGGGCTGGACTGACCGTTATGTAGTAAAGTGAGGTTGCAGGTACCGTAGTGTTGTACTTCATGGCCTCCATATGCTGTTATCCTTGTATCTGATGGGGCTAAGCTGAGGGGCTTGCCGTCTATGTCGCAGAGTGATTCTGGATAGATGTGCTTGTAGTTGCTTAATGGGATCACATTTCCTTCAGCACCAGTGTCAATCTTGCATAATAGTGGTAGTGTCCCGTTACTCGAGTTAACCTGTATGTTGACGAGCGCTTGAGTGATCTGTCGAGACATACTATCAATGGTCAGAGAGTGAAAATATAACTGTGGGGAATCTAGGGGCTCAGGTGCAGTGCTAGCATTCTCATTGCTGAGGGTGTTTATCTGTTGCTTTGATTTGTTCCGGTTTCCCCGCCTGCCTCTTCCCCTCGGGGTGGGACCTTGGGGTTTGGTGGAACGGCAAACCTTGGCCCAGTGGTTTGGTTTCCCACAGTTGCTGCATTTTGTTCCATTTGCGGGGCACAGGGATTTTTGTGTCACATTATGGCTAGTGCCACAGTTCCCACAAGTTTGTATTTGTTTATTTTCACGTGAGTGTGTCTTGGGATGTGAAGAAGGGCTTTTGTGGGTTGTTGCGTGTACAGGTATAGTGTTTGTGCCTCTAATATCTTGTAACTGAGCCGAAGTGGCTTCCTCAGTCCTGGCTATGTCTATTGCCTTAGCGAGCGTTAGAGTTTTGTCTAACTCGAGGAGTTTAGCCTGGACACGTGGGCGGCGAGACCCGAAAATTAGAGCGTCAATAATGTGTTCGTCTACATTATCATACCTGCATTCGCTGGCTAGCAATCTTACTTTCTTTATAAATGAATCCACTGGTTCATCGTCCTTTTGCTTCAGAGTGCGTAGTTTAAATCGTGCTAAGCGAAAATTGCTCTTGGGGGCGACGTATTCTTCAAACTTCTCCCAGTATGTTGACAGCTTTTTCTTCTCGTCTGAGGTTAGCGACCACGTAGAAACTAATTCAATTCCTTCTTCTCCCGTCCATATCAACAGATAACTGACCTTTTCTTCCTCCGATTTGGACTTAAGCGGGCCAGAAAAGTACAATTCGACGGTTGCCTTGAACTTTTTTAGCGCTTGTTGAAGATCGGTTGCATTCCAGTCCATACGAGGGCTAGTGAGTCCAGTGAGTTCGGCCATTTTCCTTGTGTAAACTTGCTAGATTTCTCGTAAAATACCGACCTGGTATGTTTGAGAGTGATTTTCCTTCAGTTTGCTTCTGACACCATGTAATAAGTTGACTTGAAGGCTTTTTATTCACCTATTTTATTAACACAGTACGAAACATGGCGGACTACACGAGGAACTCAATCCGGGTGCGCATGTGCGAAAGATATGCTAATTAACCGGAAGTAAAACTACAACAATATGCAAATAAAACTGGAAGTTCTCATTTTCATTTATTTGTAAAGTTTTAATCCAAAGAATTAGACATATTTTTTATTGATTAGGAGGGGCAGGACCTGTTATGAAACCTAAATCAAAGGGTTTTGAACCATTTATTTTCTCATGTACTCATATTTATGTACTCATGTACCAAATTGTATTATATGACATGCTCCCCCCTGTTATCTACTAATTCCTCCCCCCTTAAATCTTTGCGACAGGTGACTATCCATAACCCGATCTGCAGACCGGATGGGGACTTGGAGCTAGCATTGTACGGCAGTTTCCTTCCTGTCCCATCCCTTGACAAATTCCAGTCAGCCAGCAGTAATGTGGTTCCCATGGTAACTTTTGTTAATCTTTTTATTCTAACCAATATAAACAGTAAAAGAAATTCCAGTAGCACTGTGCACACCTATATCATAAAAGAAATAATTTAACACCCTTATATATTTCCTTGATTACTCTATGTATTCCATGTGCAGAAAGGTTCTGATCAAAACACAACTTCATCATCATCTCCCCCCCCCTCCCCCCCTCATTTCCTTGCTCTCCTACCCTCTTTTGGTTCCCACCTTTGCCACTTATTGTCACATTTGACTAGTACCTCGGCCATACCCCCTGTTGTTAAACCTTGTACTAGAACACATGTAAGGCTACTTTACATTTCATGGAATTTATCAGCTTATTAATTTGATTCCCACGAGGCAGGTTATGACACATGGATTTACAGTCATTTGAATATATACTCATCAATATTTTTCCACATTTTACATTTAATGATTTTATGAATTCGAGTTTTCTTTGAGTCAACAAGGCACGTAGCCTCTTAGAAAACGAGAACAAGTAGTCTAATTGTTTTAGTTTAAATCCACTCACATACTACCTTCAAATAAATGACAATTTTAATAATTTGTTCCACTTTTCCACTACTCACTATCTATGGCTCAATAGATAGTGAGTAAGAAAGCCAATCAAATTGCAAGATTTGTGATAGTATGTGAGTGGAATTATACTAAAACTTTATATACACTATATATTTCCTCTCCCTTTTTTGTCTTTGTTTGTATTTCACCACAAGCCCTCCTTATCACCCTACACCCGCAAACCAGCCCCACCCACTACCCCTTTCATTACCATCCCTTGCACTCAGATGCCTCCATACAAATACTCACTATGCAGCCATTATGATGCATGATTGAGAGCTGTAGCAGGCCACGTAAGATTGGGGCACAATATTGGGGGAGCACAGCCACGCCCCTACTGGTCATTTTCTTGTAAGAAATATAAAATAACACTATTTTTTAACACAAATGTGCAAATGCAGATACGTTCCTATATAATGAAAGACAATTTTCTCAAATTCACAAAAAAATCTAAGTCGTTGCAAATTTAAACATTTTTTTTCTGTGTGCCCTCATTCTCTAAGGCAAAAAAAAAATAATAAGCGTTATGGCTTGTTCTAGCTTTTTAGGGGTTTAGTTTATTTCTCTATAAATATATACAGTTTCAAAATATACGTGATATGACAAGACATCAGCCAACCAAATGCCTTTTTGTTGATTAGGAGGAAGGGAGCTCATCCCACAAGCCAGGGGAACTGGTTCCCTCCACCACGGATGCGATCACCCTCAACTCAGGCCGCCAAACCGTCCAGATAAAAGTCACAAGTCTTTGTGACAGACCAATTCAGGTAAGTACTATTTAACAGAGCGGGTTCCCTTAATCCTGTGAACATGCGCAGGGCTGGATATAGCAATTTTGAGTCCGCACTTGACTAAATCCTTGATTTTATATTGCCATTTCAATAAATTGTAAAGAGTTCTATTTTTGTTTTCTTCTCTTGATCACAATCCGATATACTTGAGTAAGCCCAATTCTCCATCCACGCTGAACAAACAAAACAAATCTATATGAAGTTTATACACCTATTTCAATTAAGGTTGCACCCGTGTTTCAATGTATTGTAGCCCGCAGTGGTTCATGGGTATTAGCCGGTTAAACGTTTAGAAGTACCCATGTTTGTTTTTGTTAACGCTTATTTTCTTATTTATTTGATACCCATGAAGCACTGCGGGTTACGACACATGAATTTTCAGAATGCAACCATATTTGAAATAGGTGTATAAGAAATCTTTTTAGAGCACTCCAGTTTAAAACAGAAAGCAGCAACACACAACTTGTTGTAAAAGTAGGTTTTTCCTCTTTGTTATACAAGGTAGCATGTATGACACGTTTCTATTTGCGTCTTTTTCAGATTGGCAGTCATTATCACTTTATTGAAGTTAACAAGTACCTCAAGTTTGACCGCGCAGCCGCCTACGGCATGAGACTGGTAACAATAAAATACAACCAATAAAATCCATTAAAAACGAAGAGGAGGGGGAATCATGTAAACAAACAGTCTCAGCATGTGACAATCAATGTAAAACAACAGCTTATATCTACTCACAATTCTATGCGGTATTACAAGTGATACGGCATTACAAGTGATAAATAATAGCAAAGAAAGTTTCTTTCCACTGACTCAACAAACTCAACAAACAGACTCAACAAACGAGACACAATCGCCTCGCTCACGCCACGAGATGCGCGACCACGTGACCGCACAGGAATCCCGTGGCTGACTAACAGAATGTAGAAAAACTCCCAAACAAGGGGTCAGGGCAGAAAGCGTTGTAAAGAGACCTAATATCCCAGGGGAGATTGAAGCTGAAAGAGACCCAATAACCCAGGGAAAATTTAAGCTGAAAGAGACCCAATAACCCAGGGAAAATTTAAGCTGAAAGAGACCCAATATCCCAGGGAAAATTTAAGCTGAAAGAGACCCAATAACCCAGGGAAGATTGGAGCGAAAAGAGACCCAAGACTAATCGTTTTCGATGAGATAAAAAAAAGCCTTATCGACTTCTTTCGCATTTTCTAGAACATTGCCGCCGGCACCGCAGTACGCTTCGAGCCCGGTGACGTCAAGACTGTGGAGCTAGTGGAGATAGCGGGGAACAGGTAGAACAATCAGAGGGGAAAAGGGTAGAAGTTGTGAAAAGAAGAAAGAGAACGTACCTCAGAGAAGGGTTAGATTACGTTAACCGGTTGAGGAAACAGAGTGGAGAGGGGGTAGTAACAGGATGTCTGGCAAATCGTTTTTCCACCCACTCAAGATAAGAGCACTCTAGACACCACCTTCCCCTCCCCCTCCCACACCCACCCCTCCCCCCTAGCCCCCATCGCCGTTATCATGTTTCAGCGTGATAACGCATAATTCCGGACGCGAGAAATTGCCCAGAAATGTGTATGTAATATGGCATATAAAACATGGCTAATTCCCCCTCTATACTACTCAGGGTTATTCGCGGAGGGAATGGCCTCGCTGATGGAAAGGTTTCTGCTGATGCGCTAGCCGATGTCATGAAGAGGGTTGTTGATCAGGGTTTTAATCACCAGGAGGAGGTAAGAAAGGTGCTTAATCAGAAGAGAAAAAAAACAGTGGATAGCATATGATAGGTATGACTCCCTTCATCGGAAATAACCGCAATATTTGGCCAAGTTTTTTTTTAGTTATTCAGTTTTGTCTTATTGTGCGTTTCTTAAATGCTTGCCAATCCAAAAAAGTTATCTGCCTCTGATTCTAAGTGTTTTAGTGTTATCCCACTGATGAGAGTTTACATCCCAATGGACTAATCTCTCTTTTCTCTTCAGCCAAATGTGGTGCCTCCAGTAAAAAGGCAAAGACAAGATGACCCCTCTACTCTCAGTCAAGTGAAGATATCACGCGAACTCTATGCGCGAACCTTTGGACCTACTGTTGGTGACAAGGTAAGGGAGTGGGGGGGGGGGGCGCTTATTCGACTGTAAGGTTTTTGAATTCTTGAACCATGTGTTGAAATCAATCAATTTCTTTAGTATTTTCCAAAGCATACTACCTTTATCATCTAAGGTTGCACTTGAGAACCCATGCGCCCTTAGTCCGGAATGCTTTAACCTGCGTAGCAAGCGCAAAGGGCTCGGAATGATAAGGGACAGATCCCGCGCTTGTGGAGAGAAGGATGGGGCGAATATGGGGAAAAAGAGCTCATCCTTCCCTCTTCCTAGCGCGCGCCTCGTCTCCGTCTCTCTTCTTTCCCAAACCTTTGGGCATGCTACGCAGGCTAGGAATGCGTAATGGGTATTAAAACGTAATAAAAAGATGACTGTAAATAAGAACACACCCAGAAATGAAAAACTCTAGTTACACATGGCTTTCAGAGGCTCGGCCTTGCGATGTCACGCATGCGCGAACGGGTTGTGACGATGTTTTTCTCTGTGCTGCTTCATCTGAAATAGAGTACTATCCTACATCATTCTAGAACCTTTTTTGTTAACTTTGCTCCATATCGTTACCAACATAAACAATTCATTACTCTATAAACCAAATATAGGCTTTACGTGTTTTGATATCAAAATATACCTTTGTGAAATCTCTCTTGGTTTACTAAAACAATACTTATGCTACTCTGATAATACTTATTATATACTAAGGATGTACGTGTGTCATATGTTAATTCTTTATACTACTCTGATAATACTTATTATATACTAAGGATGTACGTGTGTCATATGTTAATTCTTTATGCTGCTCTGATAATACTTATTATATACTAAGGATGTACGTGTGTCATATGTTAATTCTTTATGCTGCTCTGATAATACTTATTATATACTAAGGATGTACGTGTGTCATATGTTAATTCTTTATGCTGCTCTGATAATACTTATTATATACTAAGGATGTACGTGTGTCATATGTTAATTCTTTATGCTACTCTGATAATACTTATTATATACTAAGGATGTACGTGTGTCATATGTTAATTCTTTATGCTGCTCTGATAATACTTATTATATACTAAGGATGTACGTGTGTCATATGTTAATTCTTTATGCTGCTCTGATAATACTTATTATATACTAAGGATGTACGTGTGTCATATGTTAATTCTTTATGCTACTCTGATAATACTTATTATATACTAAGGATGTACGTGTGTCATATGTTAATTCTTTATGCTGCTCTGATAATACTTATTATATACTAAGGATGTACTTGTGTCATATGTTAATTCTTTATGCTGCAGTTGTGGCTCGGAGACAGCAATCTTTTGATAGAAGTTGAGAAAGACTTCACGGTTTACGGTGATGAGCTAAAATTTGGCGGAGGAAAGGTAAAGTGCTTCATATGTTGTAAATTGGTTGAATTATAAAACTATTCTAATATATTGTAAGCCCCTGTTGCACCATGGGTAATAAGCCCATGGATATAATATGAATGATAAATTAAAGCTGAATTATATATTATCAATATATTTTAATGATATGCACCATAGGTTCTCCGCGAAGGCATGGGTCAGGCTGCCATGGTTACCAGCAAGGTTGCCTTGGATACGGTTATAACGAACGCGCTTATTGTTGACGCCGTTACAGGAATCGTGAAGGCCGACGTGGGCCTAAAGGTATAACGTAGCAAAAACTATTTAGTAATATTTATCTCTTGATGGGTAGCTCTAATTCTCCAATTACCTTTCTTACCACGTGACGTCATTGTTACCGCAGGACGGTCGTATCGTTGGTATCGGCAAAGCGGGAAACCCGGATGTCATGGCTGGAGTGACTGAGGTCAGTACAATGTGACTTGCTTGTATCGCGCATGCGCAAGTAGGAAGACCTTTGTGCGAGGACCGCTGGCATGGTTGTATCAACTATTCCTGTCAGCCGCCATTTTGTCATCCGAGAAAAATGCCAAGTGTTCAAAAATACCCATTTCCATTGGCTGATTTGGGAAAGCTATTAAAATGTATTTTGTAAAAGAAGTACTAAACTTTGAGAAGACTAGTACGATATTTCTTTGCATAATGTGTCTTACAATATTTAATAAAAACACGAACAATGATGTGGCTAACTTAAATGCCGCATTGTCACCAGTTTACATCAGTAGGTCCGACGGAAACCTCAACCGTTAAGAGACAAAAGAATCCGCGCTATTTAACAGGCCATATCCGCTCTAAATTTTCAATCACATCCTCAAAGAAACTTCCAGTAGACACACTGCTTTTACAATTTTGAAATAATCTACGTAATCAAGAGACTCTTGACGTAATCTACCGGAAGTAAACTCGTGAAAATGCGTCTTTAATTTGCTTGCTTACGAGGACATCCCAGAGATGGATGCGCGACTGGATGTATTTTATTTTATTCATACTTATCGCGAAGGACTTAATTATTGGAGTGGTGCCCACGAATGCGCTGCTCTGAACTGTGCTAAATTTCGTGGAACAGTCGCTCGTCATGCAGGGAATACTTGGGACAAAAATTATCCATCAAGTACTCCAGCAACAGACCTGTGTACCAGTGGGCGGGTGTACAGGAAGCTGTGTTTATTTTACGAAGCTTTATTTTCAAGTCATGTTCCTACTAAAAATCTGCGTTTTTGGGACCCTCATCTCCCTACCCCCTTCGGAGACCCGACAAATAGACCCACCATTATTATCCAAAGAAAATCTTTCAGGACCCTCTTTTCTCGCGACGACTTTAGATGAGAAATGGCCTTATACTTCATAGGCGTACTAGGCCTCGAATTATTGAGGGGGGGGGCACGATACAGAAACATTAAGAAAACAATGGGGGCACAGCCACGCCCTACTGATCATTTCCTTTTAATTTTTGAAAATATTGGGGGAGGGGGGGGGGGCACGTGCCCCCAGTGCCCCACCCCCTGCTACGGCCCTATACTTGTGCAAGGAAAATAGTAACAATTTTGTCTCGTTGCCTTCCAGGGAATGGTTGTCGGTGTCGGGACTGAAGCTATAGCTGGAGAAGGACTGGTCCTAACTGCTGGCGGGATGGATGCTCACATCCACTTCATCTGCCCTCAGCTTGCAGATGAAGCAATTGCATCTGGCCTAACTACCATGGTCGGCGGAGGAACAGGTATGAAAAAATGAATTTAGCAGCAGTCTGGTGGAGTCAAAGGCATAGAGCCTAAGGCTCAAAAACGAGTTCTTTCTGTGGAGGAAGGGAAACCGAAGAGCCCGGGAAAAATACTCGAAGCAAAAGCGATAATAAGTTCAACTCACATAGGAACTGGGATTCGAAACCCAATAACTTTTTCAAGTTATTTCAAACTTGAGTTTTCGCGTTTTTACACTTTTACACACTCGACTGTATAGGTTCTTATACTATACATGAATGGTGAATGCAGCATTAATAAAATAGTAGTTACTGTCAAGATTTAGTAAGGGGATGCTCGTCGAGTGAAATCTGAAATAAACTTAGGGAATACCTGAATGAGCCAAATTCTTTAGGATACAAAAAAAAAAAAGGACGATACTCTATAATGTTCTACAAACTATTACTCTGGAAGAATGTGTTCAAATTAGTGAATTTGACCAAGAATTTGACTAGTGAAGCAGCCATTGGGTTAAAGAGGGAGAAAGTCGCGTTGTTACCCAAAGTCTCTATTGAAAGGTAGCGGCCATGATGGCACCCAGATCTTGAACGAGTTAAATGGATGGAAACCGCTGACCAACTTACACCTGATTGCAGGCGTATTTAACAAAGCCATGCCACAGTATGGCGCAGAATAAGACCCAAGTCACTACTACCAAGTTACCCATTATATATTGTAACCTTAAAGGGTGTCAATCCCATAATTTTAGACCTAAAAATACGACTGAACCCGTATAGGAGCCCTTAATTTTAGACCTAAAAATACGACTAAACCCGTAAAGGAGCCTTATAGAACTCTTTGCCTATTGTCTGACAGGACCCGCCACTGGCACAAATGCAACGACCTGTACCCCCGGTCCCAACCATATAAGGTATGATACAGCCGCCCCTCTTAGTTCCCAACTTACCTCACCAAGGTGCACGGGCACAGACTCACAGCCACCGTGAGGGGTGGGCAAGTTAGGAGGGGGGGAGGGGGAGCACAGCTAATGTAGGGCAAGCGCAGGCGGGGGGGGGGGTCCGAGGGGTCTAGACCCCACCCCGCTCTGGTGATGAGGCGTTCGACTCCGGTTGACCCTTTCGATGCTAGTTAAGATGCTGGTTGATTTTATGTGTATCGGGAAAAAGTGTCTAGATGGATCTAGTGATATGTTTTCATAGCTAAAGATGCCGATTTGAACCCATTTGGTCTGTGGTCAGCAAATTACTACTCTGAGCCCCGCCATGCGCTTTTCACTAGACACGCCCCTGGTAGGGGGGATTTGTTATCCCATATCCTTATACTATGAAATTTATTCTGTCGCTCTAAACCTTCCCTAGAAAGTACATGGATGGAATGCGTCAATGCAAGATATTCTCATATTGTTATAGGGACATGATCCAGAGCACAGATGCATTTCCATTAAACTTTGGCTTTACGGGTAAGATTTTCAATTTGTACAATATCTAAGGGCCAAACAAATAATACGCCGGGTGTTTTACAGGGAAAGGAAACACATCGCGCTCGGATGGGGTTGCTGTGGAATTGGAAGAACAGATGAATGCGGGAGCGATTGGGTGAGTATGACGTCACCAAATTTAGACAGACAGAACCGAGTCTAGACGGACTACAAGAAAAAATAAACTAAATATCGAAAAAACTCAAGTGTTTCTAATTTACTCTTCGATATTTCCAAGGAATCGATTCGGTGGTCCGCTAGTCATATAGGACATCAAGTGGGACTGATCTAAATTTTGTACCAAACCCCCTAAACTGCGATTTCATTTGCACTTACATCGCACCTCGCCGATTAATAATATCTAAGATTTTATTTCAGAATTTGCAAACTAGAAGCATTGGTGATTATATTTGCCACAGATCAGATCGATCGTACGCTTTGAAGGGGCTACTGAACGGGTTTCAGTTTGAACGGATTTTTGAAAACAATAACCAGCGAGAGGCCTTAAAACTCTTTAAAAAAATTTTATCTTCTTTTTGGTCCTAAATCTTAACGAAAACGCTTTACCTTACGCCATATATTATCTCTATTTATTCAACGTTTATCTATTTCAATTTATTTCTAGTACAATCAATGACTACACGAATATTTTGATCGTCTCACAGTTTAAGCTCCATTATCAATGGGGGCATCCCCGTTGTCAATAACTGTACAAATGATTTGATCGTCTCACAGCTTAAAACTCCACGAGGACTGGGGGACCACGCCTGCTGCTATTGACTGCGCGCTACAGGTGGCGGACAAACACGACGTGCAGATAACGATTCACACGGACACGCTAAACGAGTCATCATGCGTCGAGCAGACCATTGAAGCATTCAAGGCATGACGATCTTTTGAACTCCTTCTTTAGCCACTTTTTTATATCAATCAATGGCTGTCGTTTTTTTAATGGTCTAAAAAAAGCGGGCGCGCGGGAGACCTGTGATATTCTAAAACTTTAGGGACTAGGCTCCATTTCCAAGATGGCTGCCAGCAAAATCGTAGTAAACACGAATTACTGCAAGTTTACGTGGAAATTCTCGACTTACAAAGCTCTAGAGAGATAAAAAAGCGAAAAAAAATTTGAAGCGGACTCCCAAATATGGTTGTAATGCCTAATAAGGAAATGACCGAGCGAGTACAAGATTGACTGACATGTCTTGTGTTGACAGTCTCCTGGCGCTTCACAGGGCCGTAGCAGGGGGTGGGGCACTGGGGGCACCGGGAGTACGGAATCACTCCCGGTATCACAGCCTAGCCATCTCCCTCTGAATCCAGACAAGAGCCACTATGTGGGAGTGCGCAAATTGGGAACTATCTATGTCTATCGATAACTATCTAAGTCTATCGATATGGGTTTTGTTCTTATTTCTTCAGGGCCGCACTATCCATACATATCACAGCGAGGAGGCCGGGGGAGGCCACGCCCCTGATATTATCCGGGTGTGCAGTGAGCCAAACGTACTGCCTTCCTCTACAAACCCCACCCGCCCCTACACGGTCAACACCCTGGACGAACATCTGGACATGCTGATGGTCTGTCATCACTTGGATAAGTAAGTCAGCGAGTGGCGAGTTAATAAAGCGAGTCAAAATAGCGAGTGGAAAGCTGAGAAAGCGAGTAGGGAGAGCGAATGGCGAATTATATAGCGAGTCAGAATAGCGAGTGGAAAGTTGAGATAGCGAATAGTGAAAGCGAATTGCGAGTTTTATAGCGAGTCAACATAAGTTAAGTAAGTTAAGAAGAAGTAGGAAAAATAAGTAAAAAAAGGAAGAAAAAGTAGGTAAGCGAGCAGAGAGGTAAGTGAGTCAAATAAGCGAGTGACGAATATTTTACCCCTTTAAAATCTGGAGATCTCTAACAATAGGAATTACTGGTAGCGCATTAGCTAATAGGACCTGTGCTTAGAGATCATATGGCTGTTTTGGTGGCAAACTAGCGCGCGATCAGGCTTTTAGGGGCAAAATAACAGCATTAAAAATCAACTTATTCAGCGCTTACGAAAAAAGCCTGAATTCTTTTTTTTCCCGAAAGGTTTAGTTCTAATTAAAGATTATATTTTTTCGCCGTTCTCTGGTGTGACAGGCGGTCATTTCTTATGTATTTATTTGATTATTTTGTTTTGAAGTTGCCACCCAGAAAGGTCACGTGATCTCATAGAGCCAGTCCCCTATTCATGACTATTTATCTCTCCAGAAACTTGAAGGAGGACGTGGCTTTCGCTGAGTCGCGAATCAGAGCAGAGACCATTGCCGCCGAAGACATCCTACACGACATGGGTGCCATAAGTATCATATCCTCAGATTCACAGGTAAAGACGAGCCTCCTCTGGCCCCCGGGGACGGAGGAAGAAAATGACATGAAATTTTCCAATTCTCAATATATAAGCTCAAGATTCTGCATACAAGGAGTTCCTCTGACCAAAAGCTTAATTCCAAATTTTAAAGAAATTTAGAAGATATGTAATTTAGATATTAGCGAGCAAAGTTGGCTTAATTTCTGATCAGAGCCCGACTTTTCCCTAAAAACAAGGAGAATTCATATTTAAACATTTGAAAATTGCACTTCAAGCTTCATACCTCGAAGACGAATCCATTAGAAAAAATACTTTTTGGTATATTGGTTTACATAACATAAGGAACCTCTATGCAAAAATTCAAGCTTACTGAAGTTAACCAGACCTTATTTTGGGAAAACTTGCCATTTTTTTGCTCTGTCGCCCCCGGGAGGACTACACCTTCGTAGACCTCTTTGCCGTGCGAAGCCTAGTTTGTAAAAAAAAGCCATCAATCTGTGTCAAGTTCAGTCAAGGCTTACCGCTGATTTAAAAGCTCGATTTTGTTATATCATGTCGTTCAATCTGCATACATTTGAGTATATCCAACATTTGGATAAACAAACGGGGATGCTGCTATCAACCTATAAGGTCATAAAGGACCATAAAAGGCAAAATAAGTCATATGAATAATATAGTGTAATATCTTTTTATCGTTATATTTTTTAGGAAATTCTCGGTCGGGATGAATTTTATAATATAGGTCCGTTTATGGTGGTTCCTCAAAAGCTTTGTCCAGAAAAGTGCCCCCTTTATGGAGGTCCATTCTAGGGTTGTCTCACTATACTGTCTTGTATTCCAGGCGATGGGGCGTGTCGGGGAAGTCATCTGTCGAACGTGGCAAACCGCTGACAAGATGAAGAGAGTCAGAGGGCGCCTGTCAGAAGAAAAGGTCAGTTAGTGATAGTAGTAGTCAATGGCAACACCCGACCGTAATAAAAAAGATCACTACATATCGGTTATATTCATTTGCAATACTCATACCCCTTTTAAGGTAATTCCCTTGAATTACACTGCGCATAATGGCGCGTGCTGTTTGTTCGAATTTTCCAGTAATAAGTGCGCGCGCGCCACAGTTGTAAGAAAACAAAGCATAAGGTGCGCGTTTTTTACTTAAAATCGCTTTAACAGAAAAACAAAGTCGGTTACCCCCATTTATTATTTCCTCAAATAGTAATATATATATGAAAAAAATAATATACTGACCGTATAAATAGTGGCAAAAGAGTGTAGTGCGATCTCTTAAAATTTTATTTGTTTTGAGCGTTAGCTACTACGGGTTATTGTTTAGGAGATCGGATTTTGGCAGCTGGACAAACAGAACTTAATTTTCTAAAGACTATAGGCACTCTTTTTGAAAACTAAGAGTTGGGATTTTTCCTCGCGTGATCAGTAAAAACGCGTCAACTCTACGCCCCTCTGTTGTGAAAACAAGGTCGGTACCCTCATTTTTTATTACATTTTTTAAAAGCCCTTCAATATTGTTTATGCCCAGTTTAAAGCAAATATAGTACCACCTTCTAGTGGCGCGTTGCAAAGATGTTATAGGATAAGTCGTCAAGTTTAAGTATGTTGAAAGGTTACTGTTTTCCAGGGTATCCTGTTCAACAGCGCTAGTTGCGTGAAAGATGGAAAAGCAGACCTGGGAAAGGTTGGCCGCGCGCTATGTCCGATAGAACGGCTTTTCCGAGAGCTTTTCTGGGGCGCTTTTCGAGGCCTGTTTCGCAGGCTATTCCCAGGGTAAACGGTCTTGCACGAAATCTTTAAAATAACCACCCGATTGAAGTATGGCATTCTATTCTATTTTCGTATCTATTTGAAACTATTCCTGTTCACTAGATTGAAATAGAAAAATAACGGCGTAATTGGCCTTTATATTCAAGAAGATAAACCGCACTACCCAGACTGCATTGCTTCGAGCCCAGTCTGTGAAATATCTAGCCGCTGCTTATTTCTTTCAGGGCGAGAATGATAACCTTCGAGTAAGACGCTACATCGCCAAGTACACAATCAATCCCGCACTGGCTCATGGGATGGCACACCTGATTGGTTCAGTTCAGGTATAAATATATATAATTAAAAAATGAATGGATTAGATGATTGAATGTTCACTTTATGAAATCATCAAATGACATATGACGTGACACTTATCATAACATGACATGTGACGTGACATCGATCATCACATGACATGACGTGATGGTAATCATCACATGGCTTATGACGTGACACTTATCATCACATGACATGACGTGACTAATCATAACATGGCATATGACGTGGCATTAATCACCGCATGACATATGACGTATCACTAATCATCCCATGACATATATTAATGATTATATATATGGTACGTCACGCTAGACGCATCGCACGCGACACAAGACTTGGCTTTGATTTCCCTTCTTGTTCGATTGTGCGTTTCAGGTCGGGAAAATGGCCGATCTTGTATTGTGGAAGCCAGCTTTCTTCGGCTCGAAGCCTGAAATAATCATAAAAGGCGGACAAATCGCATGGGCGCAAATGGGTAAAAGTTTAAAACCTAGGTACAAGCCAGGCTTATCTATCGAGAGTATCCAATTAAAACAGCTTACAGACACTTCTATTGACATTTTTTTAACAACTTGGATTCCATCTCCCGTAAATTGTTCATACTGCTCCCATAAGGATAGTGACACTAAAGTACTCGTTCCTACTCCCTTCTGTCTTTCAGGTAATCCAAATGCATCGATACCGACTCCCGAGCCCGTCAGACCTCGGCCAATGTTTGGAGCGTTCGGTAAATCCGTCGGCAGGAACTCGGTGATCTTCGTTAGCCAGGTTTGAAAGGCACTAATTTTTTCAACGTTTTATGATTTTTGGGGAAAAAGTTTTTTTTTTTTAGATGTGTGCCAAGAACAAAACAGCAGAGTCATATGGCATCAACAAAGCCATAGCGCCAATCAAAGGGTGAGTCAGTTAGTTTCATATCAATCAATAACAGTCGTTTTTTAATGGTGTTTAAGAGCCTGGGGCGAGCGCATGGGAAACCTGTGATGCGTGATGTTCTAAAAGATAGGAGTTTGGGCCTGTTTTCAAAATTAAACACTAATTTCTGCTTATTTCTGTTTACGTGGGAATTCCCGACGTACACAGTTCTAATGCGACAAGAAAGCGAAAAAATGATTGAAGCGGACCACCAAATGTGGTATTTTATGTCCTAATGTGGAAAAGACCGAATGAACTAGAAAAATGACTGTTTTCAATATAAGATTGATTGATGGGTTTTTTTGTTCAACAGCGTTATTGAAACAAGTGCACATGAAAAATGGCATTTATCATATTTATTATATAAATACGACTCCTTTACTGTCGAATCCGTAAATTATCGATTTGTTTTTGTCTTTTGGGATTTTCTATTCCGCCATGCCTGGCTTTCTGTCACGACACTGTCTGGTTTTCGTCCAGAGGATAGCCAGGGAAGTGCACAAAGCGAGACTCTGATTGGCTCAGAATGGTTTTACTGACGGAACAGAGAACCAAAACAAATCGTGTTTTGAAAACGCGGGTCGCGATACAACGGATTCGACGGTAAAGTTCCCTTATATGGAAGTGACCGCGTTTGGCAAAAACGACAATTTTTGGCTACATTTTCTTGATATGGGTGGGGCACCAAAAAGTGGGATCATTTCATATCGAAGGACATCGAAGGATCGTCCTATGCTATCCTTTTTCCATATGATACCTATGACTCCTGCGACTCGGCCAATCCTAAGAACGCTGCACAAATGGCTCGACTCAAGGAATGGCTATGCTAGGCCTTGTCTATTTTTTTTAATTATTTTTTTTACAGTTGCCGGTCCGTTAAGAAGAGTAGTATGGTACTGAACGACTTCATGCCAGAAATAACAGGTAAGTCCTTCACCAGGTGTATATCCACGTGCTAGTTGTGTGGCCAGATAAGAAGGAAGCGGGGCATATGCTTATAAAAGGGACGAGGCGTGTTTAGACTCCATGTAATTATAAGTTATTTTACGGTTGGTGAGCGCACGAACGAACGAGCGCAGCGAGTGAGTGAGTTTGTTTTACACAACTCGTAAACAAATATCGTATAAGCGAACTAACCGTGAAGACTTTATTTATTATATACAAACCGAGATTTTAAATGAGCGAAAAGAACTTTCAGGTATAAAACATTTCATTTTGCATGTTACTTTTGTTCTTGAGCTCCATTGAGCGAGAGAATCAAATTTTACTGTGAAAATTGAATACAAAGCGTTCAAAATGGAAGACAATAGTTTTGTTACCCTCAATGACACCGTAGAGCATAATGTAGAAAGTCTTAAAAACGGAGGAAAAAACGGAGCGAGATGTAAGGCTGTAAAACGCTATCTAACATCACAGTCTCGTGCCTGACATTAGCGAGACAGATTGATTTAAATGTAAGTTTCTGTCTGTCTTCAACTGAACCGTCGGTCGAACAGCGAAGTCTAATAAAATGTTATGTAAGCTTATTATAAATTTCTCAGTATGTATATAATAAATAAAATACAGCATGGAAAGTTCTTTGTACAGTTTTTATTCACTCGTTGTTTTGTGTCAAAAGAACTTTCAGATATAAAGCCTTTCATTTTGCATGTTATTTGAGCTCCATTGAGCGAGAGAATGAAATTTTACTGTGAAAATTGAATACAAAGCGTTCAAAATGGAAGACAATAGATTTGCTGCTCTCAATGAGCGAACTGAGACACATCAAGAAGTTTCAATCAGAAAGCCGATACAGCGTTTTACACAAGTGGAAAAAATCGTACGACCAATCAGCTGGCCTCTCTAGCGCGAAGAGACTAGTTTTATCACAATGGTTTTTGGCACGTAAATCTCGGTATGTATATAATTAATATTAATATTGTGTTTTGTCCTGAAATCGAGGGTAAGCAACAACGTAAAACGCCAAATACGTCTCACGATCAAACAATTATAGAATCGAGCACTTTAATTTTGCGTTTTATTTATAGTTTTTCATACAAGGAATCATGAAATCAGGGAACCATCTTATATGACATGATGAATTAAGGGGTTAGTTCCTTATTTGCAGCATACAACCCATCGTGATCTACGTTGTTCCGTAATGAGGATAGTAATGACAACGACGAATAAAGTAACAAAAGTTCTGGAATTTGAGTTTGGTAATTTTGACATTTGCTTTATATTTTTATTTTCAGTGGACCCACAGAATTACAAGGTTCATATCGCGAACAGGAGCGATCCAAACAAGAAGGAACACATCACATGCGAGCCCGCGAAAACAATCCCCATGGCACAGCGGGTATTCCTGTTCTAAGCGTTCTCGGGGCCAGAGCTTCTCAAATATGTAATAAATGCATGTACACCCGGGGAAAACAATGCATGCAAAGATAAGGGTTGACATCCGGGGTATTAGATACTCAAAGTCTCTCCCTGAACCTCCAGGAGTCCAAACAAGGAACCTCAAAAATGTTTTTAAGTCTTCATGAAATCCCACTGACCTCTTTAGCAGAGGTGACAAAACTTATCACGATAAAGGGAGAGGGGGCTTAATTACAAAGAATGTATCGAAAAGGCAGTCATCCCCTGTCCCCCTTAAAAATTATCTGCGCGCCAGAAGCGGTTTGCCATTCAAAATTTGGGCCGTTCAAGGATGATATTTTACTGACTTTTTAAAACTTATAGCGTTATATATTTGCATGTATTATAAGTTTGCATGTTTGCATGTTTTATTTTTTTTCTAAAAATCTAAGAATAATTTTGAAAAAAAATGTATGGCTATTGTTATGATTGCCGAGCGAGGAACGGACAGCCAGACAGACCTTCCCGCATCTCTTGACTTGTTGGACAGACGGAAAGCCAGCCAGACATTCCCGCATATTCTCTTGACTTGTTGGACGGACGGACAGCCAGACAGACATTCCCGCATATTCTCTTGACTTGATGGACGGACGGAAAGCCAGCCAGACATTCCCGCATATTCTCTTGACTTGATGGACAGACGGTAAGCCAGACATACATTCCCGCATATTCTCTTGACTTGTTGGACAGATGAAAAGCCAGACAGACATTCCTGCATATTCTCTTGACTTGTTTGACAGACGGACAGCCAGATAGACATTCCGGCATATTCTCTTGACGCGCAATAAATATTTCAAAAGTTGTTACACATTATCGACCGCTGTCAATGAGATTTTTCATTCGTTTGTATTCCGATCAGAAACTTGTAAACCTTGTACTGGCTCTATGCGAGGAAAATTGCATTTTATTCTTAGAATCCTCTTGAATTCCTCTCGGAACATAGGATTCATTACGCCGTATATGAAGGGATTTATTACTGAGGAAATCGTGACAAGCCAGGAATAGAAAATATACATTTCTCGAGGAAAGGAAAGCTTGTCAAGCACCATGTCGATGAGATCGATTACCAACACAGGCGTCCAGCATAGCATGGATCCTACGACAGTCAAGAAGAGAGTACGTGTGACTTTGATTTCCTGGATGTTTGGTCGAGACAAGGAATTATTGTTTTGTTGTATGTTAGCTTGGATTTGGTGACTGCGAATATTATGACACACATCGGGATGAAAACGTTCACATAAGCAAACAATGTACTTGGTTGATGATTACTCGATTTTTGGAAACAAAAGCACTTTCCTGGGCTGAAAGAATATCTCTCGCCGCTAGCAAGATACTGAACTGGTGCGACTGAAGCCAATAACCAAGTTCCACAAATATAGAGTTTTGTACGCAATGGTGTGAACAGCAATCGATAATAGTTCGTGCGTACCACTCGGAAGTACCGATTGACAGCCATGACTGCCAAGAGAAGTAACGAGACACTAGCGAGAAAAACCGAATAAAACCCTTGGAACTGACAGACATCATCAGAAAATGGCCACTTCCCCATCGCCAAAACAGTGGGCCCCAAAACAGCAGAAACCCCTAGTAGTAAGATATCCGAAACAGCTAATGCACCGAGGAATAGATATATGACTCTACCATCACCTTGTGTATGATCTTCAAGACGACAATGTTGCCAAGTAGTCCCATTAATGTTAGTGAGCCATAACCCAGAGTTTCGATTAGAAGACGCGCTGTCCCTCTAGAAGCAAGCTGTACTTGTAGCTCAATGAATCTCGCATCAGTTTTTGATAAAATCTTCATTTGTTACCGAGTTAGTGTTAGATTTGCTTTTTTTTAGAGTGCTAGCTGTCTCGGAAAAAGATACTGCTTGAGAGGTCCAAACACATCTGCCTCAACGTCCAATTGTTGCATTATTGATATAGTTGTCGTGAAAGGCCGATGAATATGTAGAGAGAGTGAATGTCATAGACAATATGACTTCGTCCAATGAAAAGCAGCTTACCCGATACATCTGTCATCTGCTTTTCTTTAAATTTTCACCTGTTCAAACGTGAGACCTTCGGCAAAGCCATTACAAAATCACAGTGGTACCCCGGCAGGAAGGCGAATCAACGGTTAAACAAATTAAATTTTTTGTTGCTAAAAAGATATTTCAAATATCGTGTTTTTGTCTCTCTTTATTTTATGTTGAAGCAGCATGCATTGTTATTCTTATAAACAATCATAAGATTATAGTTATAAAGGCTGGATTATTGTTTCTATGATTATAATTATAAGGCTTTCTTTTACGTGTAAACTGTAGGATGATATTGTGCGCATGACAGCATGAACAAACATGCAAAATAAATTCACCTTCCCCACTTTTATTCCCACATTTCTTTGCGACCCGCGCGTGAAACCGAGGATAAAAACAAACCTTACCATCTTGTTTACAATTTTGACGCCTGTCCTCGGTTTCACGCGCGCACCACAAGGAGTTGTGGGAAGTAGCGGGAAGGTGAATCAATATCCGCTACCTCCCGCTGTACAGATCATTCGCTGACGTTATAAATAATTCTACTACACATGCATAATTTCTCTAAACCTTTCTGACTGATCGCTTTAAACTATTCAAACAACTCCCAACAGATGTGTGTCCAGGATTTGGTATGGGGGGTGGAGCGATGGGGGCACATTTATATGCAGAAACTCAGATTTGGTGACTTCAGTAGAAGATGCTGTCCAGAGGAGAATGATGCACGACCGCCCCCTCCTCTCCCCGTACGACAACCTCTAGCTACGTGCCAGTCTGACCGTAAAAAACCACAGCCTGGCTCAGAATCGTCTGGTCATCGGTAGTGGAATTACTGAGCATGCAAGTCATCAGGGAGGCATCATATTTGAAAGTGCGACATCCCGGATGTAGCATACAATATTGCATGCACGCGAAGTCACTTGTCACGTGGTACTCTCTGTGGGTCATATGACCGTCTCCTTGGGTATTGACGTAGTCGAGAGGGGGACTGGAGAAGAGACGCACTTCAGGCTTGTCGAACCCACCTTTTTGTTAAAACAAACAGTATTTCTATGGTTACATAGGTTATTTAAATGGGTCAGCTCAACCTCTACAGAATGCCCTATGATTTCGCTATTGTTATTATTAATATGTCCTATATCCTGTTCTTTTAGAATGAACTAAACCTACTCGTTCTATATAACGTAAGATTCAGGTACACAAAAAGCCTGCATATTTGATTTTGACAAATCATTGATAATTTCAGTAAGATGTTGACTTATTTCGTCGGCTAATTCAAGTAAGTAACTAAGACAGGCGCGTACCACGGGGGGTGCGCAGTCATAGGTATCATATGGAAAAAGCATAGTATTTGAAGATTTCTTAAGATTCCTTAATAAGAAATTACCAACTTTTTGGCCGCCAAAGGAGGAGCACGGCCACCCTGTGTACCCCCCTGTGTACGCGCCTGTGTAAAAATTTTCAATCAAATATTATCTTTACCTTCATTGAAATTCTCAGCGCAGTACCGAGCGTTCCAGGAGGCGTCTAATTTCTTGAATCTGTACACGTGATATCCGAAGCAGTTGCGCACAAGGATCGTCACGCTGTAGCGACACACCTCTGCGTTGCTATGGAAACAGACAGTCCTCTTGACGACGCCGTCTTGCACGCTAGGGTGCCCACCATTCATCCAGCCAGATGACGTGGCGCCGCATCGACCCTCGGGAACGGCGCGCACTGGAAGCCGGTAGTAACCGGTTTGTCCAGTAAGGAGGTACCAGTTTGACTCGTTAAGGCTGACGTCATCGGTTTGAAGCGTAGCGGTCACGCGTGAGGAAAGGCGGGAATCGTCCGCGAGTGTGACGTAGTTAGAACACATGCTCAGTGGCTCTGTAAAGTGAGGAGCGTTTTTAATGTTAGAACACAATATTCAAAAGCAGCTCCTCAGTATTTGGATGCTGATAACCACTCGGCCTATTTTTTGAACTTGTATAAACTAACCTATGGCGTATACTCTTGCGTTTACATATAAACTTAGGAAACTGCATACGGTAAGAAATATGACAATATGAATTATAGTAGTCATGCCATTTGACATCTGTTCCTTGCGCTAAAAATTGAAAAAGTGTATAATAGATATTTTCGCGGTAAAAAATATTTGGAATGTCTGCGGTTTTGCACCAAGAAAGGGCCTCAAAACGTTTCTTTTCCCACCAGAAGCAAGTAAACAACAGAACACAAAAGACAGCAACATTTTATAAAATTTATTTTAATACTCCATAGCATTCCCGCCAAAACACGTCGGTTTGAATCTCTCTTTGGTGTTGAACCACAGGCCTCCCGTGTATTGAATGTCTAATCCTCGAAATCGCCGTAAGCACGTAAGAGTGCACACAAGTAACATAACGACATGGGCGCGCGCACTTTTTTAAGCCCGACATAACGACATGGACATAATGAAATAAAAGAAAAAACATGTTTTTTCTCTTCTGTCGTTATGTTGGGCTTATGTCAAAAAGTCGAACCATTCACACTTGAACATATGAACATAAGGGTGCACGCGCCTATGTCGTTAGGTCACCAGTGTGCACCAGGCATAATTCACGTGTTACCTTTGACGAGAAGATGGACAATCCTTGAGTTTGATCCACGCGCGTTTGTCACGGTGCACTTGTAGTGCCCAGTCTGCAAGGATGTCACGTTACTCAGCGCCAGGTTTGTCTGAGAGGTACTGGTCTGTAACACCTGGTCGTCACGTGACCAAGAAGTTGTGATTGGCAGATCGCCGGCAGAGTTGCAAGACAGGGTGACATCTTCGTGTTGGTATGCGGTGACGTCACTAGCAACATCGGAGAACACAGGCGCGCCCACTGTCTCTTTATACAGAGAGAAGAAAGGAAAATAGTATAATATAAAAAAAACCATGCAAGTATTAACAAACCAATACCTCCATTCGCCTGTTACTGCATTCCTATAACTTTCCTGCTCGAGGAAATCTTTCAAACGCCGAGAACATAGAGAGGAAAGAGACCCCTGCTAGGGGAGCTTTTTATGGGTTGGTTTGTCGACATAACTGAATTTTAACACCTTTACCATAACCACCATCACCACAATCAATCAAATATCAACACAATAACAATGGTGATAATCATCATCATCATCATTACTATTAATAATCACTATGGTGATTATCAACATCATTATTATTATTATTATTGTCGTCGTTGTTGTTGTTGTTATTATTATATAGGTATGTGAATGATAAAGTGGAAGAATGTGTAAAAGAGGTGTCAAAGCTATCAGAGTTTGCTAAAACAACCGCAAATTAGGGAGAGAAGCAAACAAAGCCCCTGACGCACGTCTGGACATTCATGAACGAGGTTTTTGGGCAAGACAAAGTTCTGCATATTTTGATATTCGGGTTTGCCACCCCAATGCAGAATCTTATCAAGAACTATCCTCAGAACAGCTATACCGACAGCATGAAAATGAGAAGAAGCGCATGTTCGCAAGTAGAGTCATGAAGGTGGAACACGCTCCTTTTACCCCATTGGTGTTCACTTCTACGGGAGGTATGGCTAACGAGTGCAGCACATATCACGCCAGACTAGCTGAACTCTTAGCAACGAAGAAAGGAGAGGACTATGCTACCACCATTTCTTGGATTAGAACTAAGGTCTCCTTCGCTATTGTTAGATCTGCCTTGTTATCATCATCATCATCATCATCATTATTATTATTATTATTATTACTATTATTATTATTATTATTATTATTATTATTATTATTATTATTATTATTATTATTATTATTATTATTATTATTATTACCATCATAATCATAATCACCATCAATCATTATTATGATCGCCATTTTCATGCTATCATCGCCCATCATTATCATTATCAGCATCACATAATCATAATCGGGATTATTATCATCATTCTACATTGCCAGCATGAAAGACATCTTATTTCCATTTAAATGTCGACGCAGCCCAGAAGGTCCGACGTACACCAGCAGTCAGAGGCAATGAATTATCATCATTCACATCATATTTTCATACGTCTATAATACGATAATTTTCATTATTTTTTTGTCATCTACACCAGTGTTAATTATAATCAAATAATCAATCAATCGCATATACATTTATTTAAAAAATTACGTTGTCAATGGCAGTTCTACGACCGAAAGGTGCTCCCGGGTACTAACAAGAGAGCGTTAGATCTTATGCTCTCTTGGTACTAATTATTTGTACAAATAAAGGTGATAAAAACCTTCAATACCAAAGCCATACATTGACGGTCTTAATGGATTGTCTTATGATTTCCCCACATTTTTCTGTATTGGGTGACATGACGGAAAAAACCTGGAAAACGCGCAATTCCAGATAGAGAGAGAAGACACAATTTCTTACAATGGCTATAGGTTCCTTGTATTACGGACTGATTTTTAAAACACAAATAACATGAGGCCGAAGTGCACATAACCAGATTTTGGCTTTTTAAGATATTTTTTCCTTGATCATCATTGCCCTGTGTATCAGTTCAGGAACGAAAAGCTCAAATTTCAATGACACTTTACAAAAAGTCGCATCAATTTAGAAAAGTCGCACTTGATATTTTGTTTGCTATAAGTTACTAAGTACTCGGAGAAATTCTCCGCCTTATTCGATGTGAAATGGGCTTTGACGCGTCACGTCATGTTTTTCCGTCATGTCGTATTCGGTAGAAATATAACAAGACCCACAGTACAATTCGGTCTTAGAACTGCCATTTGCCGTTTCACACTGTCATTTGCACTAACAACGTTATTTGAAATAGGTGTATACAATTTTTTGCTTTTGCAAGCTAGTGTCAGTTGGCTCACCCTTAATATGGCCAATTAGTTGAGCTCTCATGCACAGGTATTCACCGGCGGCTTGGGTATTCCAGGCTTGGATATGCAACCGGATGCATTTTGCTTTGATCGATGACATGAAGATGGTCTTACAGGCCGTAGTTACTTGCGATCCACAAGAAAATGTCTACAATACAATAGATCAGTTTATTTTCTGTTTGACGTATCCACATAAATGCACGTTAAACCGAATTATATCAGTTCAATTAACGTTAATTCGTTGCTACTAATTAATTCAACGAGAATCAGTTTTTGTCCATATTAACACAAAAAGAGGCTGGACCTTGTATTTAGCGTGCCTGTATGTCAATATAATAGTCTCAGGCAATAAGATGTCGGCGTCGTAATATCGCAGACAATTTCAATCAAATTATAGAAGAAAATACCTTGAAAAGTTATCTATAAAGATCGCCTAAATTAACTCGAAGTAATCTGGTAATCAAGATATTCGTTATTCACGTTCAACTTAAGGCTAATTTAATAAACGCGTTTTTTTTTAAATTTCGCGTTAATCAGGGGTGGTGATAAGCTCCGAAAACAAGGTATAATCGTTACCCCTGGTACATGATGACGAAATGAGGATACTGATGATGATGTAAATTATGATGATGGTGATGTAAATTTTGATGATGGTGATAATGTCATTTGTTATGATTATGACGTAGATGATGATGATGCAAATGACAATAATGTTAATTATGATGTAAATTATTGTAAGGATGATGCAAATAATGATGGCGATTATGTAGATTATAATAGATGGTGCAATAATGATAATGCTGATGGAAATAATGATGATAACATAAATTGTGATAATGATGGTGTAAATTTTGATGTTGATAAAAATAATACCTTGATTGCCCCTCCTGGTTCTTCATTGTAATATTGGAAATTAGTTCCATCCAGACTATGAGACACCTATTGAATAATAAGCAACGTGTTACACCCAAACCGGACATACAGAGCATCATAAGTTCAAAGAAGCGCGACGAAGAAAGCAAATGCTGAATGCAAGTGCTTATTTCAAAAAGTTTTCCAAAGATGCCCCGGACTTCTCGCCTGGCCATTGCCTCTCAAGGAAAACACATACCCCTATTTAGATATCCACTCCAATCATTTTTTCTTCTTCTTTTTTTTGGCCCCTAAACACATTTTACGTAAACTTGCAGAAAATTTTGTTATATTTTTTTCTTTTAAGACCTTTTAAAAAGGCTTCTAGAGGGTGAGGGATGTGCCGGAAACAGTGCCCTTACTTGGAAACTCGTCACCCACACTTCGTAACTATCTCCTCGGCGTTGCGTGACAACTCCTGTCACGAGAGTCACGTGACCAAGGCAGATTTGAAGCCAATGGCTACCATGTACTGTTAACGGGCACCAAGCACGATAACCCTGGTAGGAGGAGAATTTCGCGTAATCTGGTTGGTGGTTAAAGTTGAGGCTTGTCGAGGCGCTATATACCGCGTCAGTATTCCCAGCCACTAGATCTGAAGCAGTCGCTGAAAAAAAAGGCAAAGTAAAACTCCCGTTTGTTTTGAATGGTTGTTTTGAGATTTTATCACATACCGTATTTTTACTCGAAAAATCGCCCCGGCGCTTATAAAAAAAATTCAACTCTCAGATTGGGCGCTTATTCGAGGGAGGCGCTTATTCAAAAGGAAAAAGTTTTCAAGTAAGGCCGAAGGTTGTTTTTTTTTTAATACCAGTTTTATACTACTGCAGCAGTCTCTATATTCGTACAGCTTGGGGTAGCTTTTTTAAATTTATATATTTGTCCAGAGTCTAATGTGCTCCAGCGCGGGAGGATGTGTTTGTATTTTGAATATGGACAGCAACATATTATCATATTTACTGGGAAAGAGGGGGGGGGGTCGCTTATTCGAGGAAGGCGATTATTCAAGGGAGAATGAATATACAGAATGAAAACAATAACAAAGGAATGGCTGACGGAGGCTCGTCAAAACTGCCTTGCCAAGACAAAAAAATTTACATAACTTATATTTTAGTTTTAGGGTCAGTTGTTACGAAATGATACAGGTTTTTAGATAAACAAACAAACAAACATTCTCGTTTATTTCAACCGTTTGCAGTTCTTTTACAACTGAATTACCGGTGGGGTCAGCTAACTACAAAATACATTACACCATACATAATTCATAATAACATTAAATCCCCAGCATATTGCGCTGAGACGAATTTGGAAAAACGGTCCGTGCGACCCGGAACCACACTATGTGAGCGCTTAGATCTTAGGGAGTATGGCGAATTGGAGGATATAAGTCTGCTTGACACTTGTAAATACAGGGCAGACAAGATTGTTCTTGCTTCTCCTGGTTAGTACACCATTGAAAATTACAACTCAGGGGCGGATCTAGTTTTTTGCCAAAGGAGGGTAAGGGTTTTTGACAAAAAAAATATCGTAATTATTTTAACCTTCGTAAGGATTGGAATGAACAAACACAATGGAAACAATAAAAAAAGGTAGCGCAAGGGGGGGAGGGGGTTAAACCCTATTACTCTCCCTCGTAGATCCGCTGCTGCAACTACAGTAAACGATCTAATAGACGCCTTCTATCTAAAGAACGCCCAACAGCTTACAAGTTTATATTGAACGCCCCTCTCTAGTGGACGCCCTTTCCATTTAACCTCCCTGCCTAAAATTAAACGACATAGGAATTCTGTAAATATAAATCAAATTTAATTGGCTACTACTGGGTGACACTTGCCCAATGGCAATAACCGCTTGCCACGCAGGGTATAATATAACATTATCCTTGCTGAGATTAGGAACCCACTGCACTTGGGTTTGTTATATTGTTGTAGTTTGTAAAGAACACCTTTCTAAGAAACGCCTCCCATCTATTTAACGCCCCCCTCGGACCATCGAAATTTACGGTCTACGAGTTGCTGCCTTAGCTTACCCATGCCATAACTGTACAGTTCCGCCCTCAGACTGCAGTGTTGGTCCCAGGCTGTAGGGCAGATGCGCACGCAGCGTGCTAGAAAAACTTGAGGCAGCACATTCCGAACGACATCCTAGTTATCTAATGTATTCCCGGGGAAAACCTTGAAAAAAGGTGTGTATATAAGTTCAAGCAGTTTAAGACAGCATAGTCGCCAGTTTACTTCCGGTAGATTACGTAACAAGCTCCGATGATTTTTAGCGGAAAACACGAAAAATAATTCAAAATTGAAAAAGCAGTGTGTCTGGTGGAAGTTTATTTAATGATGTGACTGGAGCGGATGGCCTGTTTCATAGCGAGGACTCTAATAGATTATTTTGTCTCTTGTCAGTTGAGGTTTTCGTCGGTCCACCGGCAGTAAGCTGGTGGTAATGCGGCTTAAACAATAAAAAACAACAATAAAAAACATCTTATTGGCGGATCAACCTGTGGACAACAGACTGGCCATAAAAAAAACGAAAAACAAAAAATCATCCAACCTCATAACGAAAAACAACCAACCAAAAAAACACAGAACGGCCAATAAACCAACCAAACAACAGACAACTGGGTTTACTATCAGTTGAACCGTGATGCAGCTTGGGGTCTGGGGTCAGCTCACGCAGGGGATTTTCTGTTACTTCACGACTCTAATTAACCACAGAAAGACCGAACAGAATCACGGATAAGAACGCGTGGGATGGGGCTAAACACAGAAAACCCGGATAAGAACGAATAGGACTGGGCTAAGCACAGAAGTGGGCGGGCGCAGCCTGTTGGCACAAGTCCCGTATTGCCTACCTTGGCTTGTCCGCTGTCTTCTGCAATAGTCTTCCAAGTGACACAATCTCCATACTTGACATTGTACGCAGTGACGCGCTGACTCCACCCATAGCGTCTTTGCGTCGCAATGGCCGTTACATAACGCGGTCGACCAAGATTCACTTGAAAAAAGGGAGCCGTGTCTCCATTTGCGCTGGCCCAGCACGTGCTGCCATCAGCTATAGACAGGTATAATCTCCCGTAGGTCGGCGGGTGACCATCAAACGATGATGAAGCAGTTATGGCCCAGGAAGGGATCTCTCCGCTGTTCATTCCCAGGGGGACAAGAGAATCTACAAAAATATATGGAAACATCTTAAAATAGTGCGACGCGCTTCCGTGACCACCTCGGCAGTTTTGTGAACGTCCTTATCTAATGTTTTTTTTCTTTTTTTTTTTAGACTTGAAATTAAAATAATAGCAATAGCAATAGTAATTTAGCAATTTAGCAATTTAGCAATAGCAATAGCAACAGCAACAGCAACAGAATAGCAATAGCAATTTAGCAATAATGATTATGATGATGATGATGAACGACGACGACGACGACGACGACGATGATGATGATGATGATAACAGATATGCAGATTGCCATGCCTGAGAATGAAGCGCAATAGCAGAAAAAATATTTCCTCAGAAAAAAAGACATCCGAGGCTTCCTGTGGTTTTATCTTACCTGCGTCACAGCCATACAGCTCAACACGAAGGCACACATGACCGTACCACGTTACAGGCCTAACGCGGATGCGGGAAGCGGCGACCACGTGAAGAAGAGAGTGCTTCACAATGCGACCACCATCACTATTACCCTGGAACTGGAAAGGCGATTTATACACATATCAACCACGATATCCCTCCTAATGTGATCACTATCGCTATTACCCTGAAACTTGACATGCGATTTATACACATATCAACCACGACATCCCTTCATAATGCGACAACCATCACTATTACCCTGGAACTGGAAAGGCGATTTAAACACATATCAACCACAATATCCCTTCATAATGCGATCAATATCAATTTTGCCCTGAAACTGGATAGAAGATTTATACACATATCAACCACCGTCAATATTACCCTGGAGCTGGAAAGGCGATTTAAACACATATCAACCACGACATCCCTTCATAATGCGACAACCATCGCTATTACCCTGGGACTGGAAAGGCGATTTAAGCACATATCAACCACGACATCCCTTCATAATGCGACAACCATCGCTATTACCCTGGAACTGGAAAGGCGATTTAAACACATATCAACCACGACATCCCTTCATAATGCGACAACCATCGCTATTACCCTGAAACTGGAAAGGCGATTTAAGCACATATCAACCACGACATCCCTTCATAATGCGACAACTATCGCTATTACCCTGGAACTGGAAAGGCTAAACACATATCAACCACGATATCCCTTCATAATGCGACCAATATCAATTTCACCCTGGAACTGGATAGAGGATTTATACACATATCAACCACGATATCAAAATGCGACCACCATCGCACATTACCCTAGACCTGGATAGATGATTTATACATATATCAGCCTATAGAATATATGTTATCCATTCCTGCTTTCTTATAAGCATTAAATAAGATATAAAAATATATCGATAAATGTAAAAAGTCGATACACAATGGATTGGATCCATCAAACAACAAAATTTCTAAAAATCAGGCAAATTATCAGGTCTGATTAGTAGATGTAGATCTCAAATCGCACCCTAACCCTACATTTTGAAAAAGGTAAGGAAATAATGGGGTGTGACTGCGCCACCAATATCTCTCCCCACCCCTCCCCCCACCCTCTGAATACTCACAATTCGACGTGCCCCCGTCTCCACATACGTTAGCCAAGATCCCGCCACAACAGATGACTCCAAGGCGAATGACGTCACAAACTGGTCAGCGGTAGGGTTTCCTTGAACTGCGATGGACTTGATCATGCGCACGAGTCCCAGGTCTATCTCCAGATACTGGTCAGCGTCATTCGCCGCAGCACACCACGCATGCGCGTTGTGCAGCCTGCCGTGATGAGGCCTGGTGCTTGGAGAAAGCTCAGAGCTCGAGTTGAACTTGGAATCGGGCAGATCTGATGCCAGCCCAAGGGGATCATTACATTCTGGAACAGTGAAAACTAATTAGCATTTTTTCTCTTTGTCACCTGGGGTACTAGCATGAATAATCTACTCACCAGCCCCTCCCTCCCCCCCAAAACAAACATCAGCTAAAGTGTAGCATCAAATTATCGTCATTAATATGTTCATATTACCACGTATTCATTTTATTTCTTTCCAAACTGCAATGCGATTGTCTTTTATTAAAGCGGCAATATGGCAGCGGAGTTTACTTTCGTGGATCCTAGGCTAGAGAAACCTCAACCGACAAAAGACAAACAAATTTGTTAAAATCCGCGCTAAAACAGGCCGATCGGCTTCAATTTTTCTGTCACATGCTAGAAGAAATTTCCAATAGACACAATCAAGAGACCATGATATAAGAGAACGAATCCCCGTGGCCCATGATAACGTCCAAGAAAGCTATTTTTAGATTGCGCGAGCTTGTCAATCATAGCATCCATACATGGTTCGTCGCGCCATATTTGGTTATTCATTCAAGATGCATCGTGCAGACTCCTAGAAAGTTCTTATTCTCTGCAATTCGGTAAGATAGAATACCTAGGCATTCTCATAGTCTATGTTATGTATTTTAATACAAGAAGGCCTTTATTTTTCTTTGATTTATAACATTTTTAGATGAATGAACTTCAATTTTTCACGCAAATGTTCAGATTTCATGTCACTCAGAAACCCTTGTCACTGGAATAAGATCTACTTCATTATAAAGACTTGAAATCTTTTATTTGTAATATCGGTGTGAATATAATGGTATTAAGTTCTGGATGTATCTTTTTCATTAAAAGGGAATTGGAAGAGAATTGTGTTTGTAAACACAGATTTATGATTGATTCTTGTGTTATAAGTAAGTAATTTGCGAATCAGCAGTGAAAACTTTTACTGGGGAAGTTGATCCCAGAGCCTAAAATCACGCACTTTATGCATTTCAATGTCCCAGAAACGGTTGATTGGCTCCAGCGTACTCTATGGAAGATCATTTTCACAGCGTTCGTAAAAAAGGAAGGTATTTTCGGTCAAAAAGATTTCCGAAACATCCTTTGCCGGATCACATTGCTCAAGATGTGATCGCGCGTAAGACTCTTGTTGCTAGGAAACGTGAGCGCTAACCAATCAGAGACGTATCTAAAAATAACTGCTTGTTCTAAAAATAGTTTTCACGGACGTCATCATTGGAACATACCCTAATATGGGGGATTCGTTCTGTTACATCATGGTCTCTTGACGCAATGCTTTCACAATTATTTGAAATATATTTTTTGCGATTTCCGTTAAAAATCATTTGAGATTGTTACGTAATTGACCGGAAGTAAACTGTTGCGATTGCCACATTCACATAACAGATCCTCTGCATAAGCGCCCGCCGCAAGCTATAAGCGACCCTTATTTTCGAGTCGTTTATGCGATTTTTAGCTCACACTTATGCCTAGAGTACACCAGTAACAATATAAGCATGACGTCACGGGAACAAAATTTTCCAACTCACAAGCGACATTTAACTAAAATGAATACACATAATGCTAGCAATAATATAAAGTGAAAATGTCATGTTAAAAACACTGAGCATTTCTGTTATTTTCCCAGCTTTTCTAGGGTCGATTTCCATCTCGTTCCTGTGAGCCCGCAGTACGTGCCTAGCGACGGCTGTAAATCGAGCCTTTTCCGGTTTTAACATTCGCTCTTATGTTGTTATGTTTCTAGTGTGCACCAGGCAATCCCAATTGTTAAACCAACAAACGGAATCCATCAACCAAAAACATTTAGGATCTTTTATTTGGTAACACTCATGAATGTTGATATTCATGTCCTAGGCGAGGTACTTATTCGGGGAGGTGTTTAATCTCTAGATTATTCACTAGTCATTTGAAACCCCCACCCCCACCCCCATGGTCCCGGGGAAGGGCTGGGGTCACGTGGGGGTTAAGAGCACTTTTGAAGGAGAATCTGTAGTGAGGGGGTGGGGGAATTGACTCTTTTCGACTCTAAGAATTGTCCTCACCCTGGGTTCTTGGGGACAATTGAATAGCGTCACAAATGTACTTTGCAAAAGTCAAGTCATCAATTCCATGTATCAGCATGTGGCAAGCTGCATCCGAAATGTGCGGAAACGAATATGAATGATATAAATAACGCCAGATGAAGATGGTTTTTTTATTAACTGTTATCTTCATAGTTATTGGTACAAATGTACTCGCTTAAGTGTACTGGCTTTGAAAGATAAAGGCTCATATCAAACATTCCCCACGGATAGTGTCCTTCGTATGTATTGCCTTATATGAGCATAGATGCCCATATTTAGAAGAGCTAAAGTTTTCCCGCTCCCCGATCTCCAGAAAACATGGTGAAAAATACTGATTCCTGTCAATTTGAGACTCGCGGCAAAAATTATTAAGCAAAACTTGCTCGCTTGGTCAAATGTTTTTCTTACTAATCCTATAAACTCTTTAGACCCAGGCCTCCAAGAGATTGACCGAGCGGGTTTTAAGGTCACCCAAATATTGATATGTTATTTACAGATGACTTGTTGTCTTTAAATGTCGGGTAGTTGCCTATAGTTTGCATCCCGAGGGGTAGGAGCATTTGACTGCAGTTTTGTCCCGCGGGGGTGGGGTCTTTTCTCGGTTTTGTACAGGGTCAAAGTCTAATCCCCCACCCTTGCCCGGGACCATGTGGGTGTAGCAGGGGAAATCGGGGACTATTTCCAAAGGTTTCCGAGCGGAGAAAGACTACTTTAACACACAATTTCGACGAGATTTTGCGCTGTGTAATTATCAACACGCTCGATCGCCATTACATAACTGAACATGTCCTGACAAAGGTGCCTGACTCCGGTCCAGGCCGGCGCGAGCGCGCTACATGAACGCCTAGGACTTTTCCTAACAAGTGACCGGAAATCGCGCTCTGACACGGTCCCCCCTAGTGGGAAACGGCGTCCCGACGTTTAACAGAATAAACGTTAATAATAAACAATGTCTTATACGATCTCAATGTCTACTAATAATGGCTTAAATGCCAGTTCCTCGAAACCTTTTGGTTCCGACAGTCTATAAGATAAATAATCGCTGTCAGTTTTCTTGACCAAACTGGATCCTCTACCAGACGCTGCGGCTTCTTGGAAACACGCCCTGATCTGGTTCTCTGCTCTGGTTCCGACTGCACATCAGAGACATCCGATGAGGCAAGGCTTGGAGGCCTTGCCGCGTGGTTCTCCACTACCGGTGGAGCTGTGTCTTCCATTTCGTCAGCTACCTGTGGGTCTTGCTCCTCAACCTCGGCTTGAAACAGCAGCGCTGGGGGTCCCGCAGTGGGAACCCCAAACAGGTCGAGGCCATCGCTGTCTTCAGCTGAGCTGGAATCGTCCTGGGCCTCTTGTCTTATTGGTCTTGGGGGCACTTGAGGTAGTATTCTCCTACGTCTCTTGCCCTCCGGTGGCCGTCTGGGTCGGCTATTGTGATCTGGTGGCAAACCAACTGGTTGGTACGTCCTTTCAACTGGTAACAGCAAGTTCCGATGTAGAGTTCGGGCTCTACCACCCTGTTCTGGTCGCACAGTGTAGACTGGTAAGTCGGCATGGCGCGCTTCGACTATGTGAACAGTCTCTTCCCAGCGGTCACTCAGCTTATGTTTCCCTCGGATACTCAAATTGCGAACCAAGACCCGATCTCCTGGTTGGAGGGCTACATCACGAGCGCGAACATCATATCTCTTTTTGTTTCGATCAGCCGCTGCATCTTTCTCCTTAGAAGCCAACTTGTAAGCATAGTCAAGCCTTGCACGCAAACTCTCAACGTAGGAAGACAAGGATTTCGTGGGTGCGATTTCCGATGCAACCCCCAATGTTACATCAATTGGTAGCTTCGGATGTCGGCCAAACATTAGAAAGTATGGTGAGTACTTTGTGGTCTGATGCCGTGTGCAATTATACGCATGCGCCATTGATGACACGTACTCCGGCCAACTCGACTTCTTATCTTCATCTAATGTTCCTAACATATTCAACAGGGTTCTATTAAAGCGCTCCGTCTGGGCGTTTCCCTGAGGATGATACGGGGTTGTTCTCGACTTGGTAATTCCTGCCAAAAGACATAAGTCGCGGATAACATTGGACTCAAAATCGCGACCCTGATCCGAGTGTAGACGCCTTGGAAACCCGTAATTAATGAGTATTTTCTCCCATAGAATCTTCGCTACAGTACCCGCCTTCTGATTACGAGTTGGGAATGCCCATGCAAACTTCGTAAACGAATCCGTAACGACCAGGATGTTTGACATACCCCCTCTCCCCTCCTCAAGAGAAAGGAAGTCCATCGCCAAGAGATCCATCGGCTCATTTGCTTGTAGCGAGAGCATGGGTGCTGGCGGTGGGTCCAGTGCTTTCCGAGCAATACAACGTTGACAATTTGATACATGCGCTTCGACATCTCTGGCCATGAAGGGCCAGTAAAACCGAGACTGAATCAGATCTTGAGTACGGTCTCGACCCAAATGTCCAACATCGTCATGCAAACCCTTAAGCACTTGGGCGTGAAACTTTGAGGGCAAAACCAGTTGTAAGGATGTTTCCCCATCAACCTCTCGGCGGCGTTTCAAGGTTCCATCAATCACTACCAAGCGTTCGAATTCCTTTACTAATCTCGCTGCATTTGAGTTCAGCTTTCTTTGTTCGCGTCTTGTCGGGGGTAAACCACTAGTAACAAAAGGTAGCACTTTACTGATCACAGGGTCTGCTTGCTGTAATCTCGGCCAGTCGTTCTCTGAAATAAATGGAGTAGAAGATGGGACAAAACGTTGATGTTCCTGGAAATCTACTGCAACAGCTTCTGGTCTGGCACCAACTTGCTCGGCAACCGGGATCCATTCAGGAGTGTCGTCAGTGTCTACAACTAGTGATTGGACTATAGCTTGAAATACTTCTTTGGGGCAGGTGCTCGCTTCTTCCGATGTCTGAAGGCGTTCAAGAAATGGCTTTAAGTAGTCTTCCTTATCCTCGGGGGTGGGTTCAGACCCCTCTCGTGGTATTCTTGACAGGCCGTCCGCATCACCATTTGACTTTCCTTGGCGATATGTTATGGTGATATCAAAGGGGGCTAGAGCTGAAAGCCAGCGGTGATCCGTAGGGGTCAGTTTCGCAGATGATACAAGGTAAGTTAATGGATTACTGTCCGTTAAGACATCACACTTTGCCCCATACAGATAGTCGCGGAACTTTTCTGCCACTGCCCATTTTAAAGCCAAGAACTCCCTTCTATAAGCAGAGTAGTTTCGTTCGGCAGGCGTTAGAGCTCTGCTGCCATACGCAATCACCCGCAACTTGTTATGCTTCTTCTGGTAGAGTGCAGCTCCAAGACCTGATCCACTTGCGTCTATATGCAGAATAAAAGGTAACTCGAAGTCAGGGTAGCCAAGAATAGGAGAACTTGTCAAATGTGAAATCAATGTCTCGAATGCTGACTGGCATTCACTGGTCCAAGTAAACGAGGAAGGTGGCGAGGATTGTTTATGTTTCTTGGCTGGTCCTGTAATGAGTAACTGACGCAAAGGTTCTGCAACTTTTGAGAAGTTCTTGACAAACGACCTATAGTAGCTAGCAAAACCTAAGAAGGTTTGCAGTTCCTTTGTGTTCTTTGGTGGGTTCGACAACCATTCGTGTAACGGAGCTACCTTTTCAGGGTCAGGTTCGATTCCCTCTGCAGACACTACATGACCTAGACATCTAACACGTGTCTGAAAGAGTTTACATTTGGATGGTTTCAATTTTAGACCACACTTCATGAGTCGAGTCAAAACTTCCTCGAGACGTACCATCATTTCATCGAAATTCCTCGCAAAAACAATGACATCATCCATATAGACGACGCATGTATTATAATTGAGATCTCGCAGACAATGTTCCATCAGCCGTTGAAACGTGGCCGGTGCATTTGTGAGTCCAAACGGCATTCGAGTAAACTCGAAAAGTCCGAACGGTGTTGTCATGGCGGTCTTTGGTTGATCTTTCTCGGAAATGCAAACTTGTAGATAGCCACTTTGTAGATCGAGAGTACAAAATAGCTTAGATCCCCTCAAGGACTGAAGGGTATCCACGACTCTGGGAATAGCATAGGAATCTTTGATCGTTTTACTGTTCAGTCTTCGGAAATCCACGCATACTCTTAAGGAGTTGTCTTTTTTGCGGACGAGAACTACTGGGGAAGCGAACGGACTTTTCGACTCTTTTATGACACCTGAGTTAAGCATATCATTAAGCGCATTTTTGAATTCCTCAAGTTGTCCAGGTGGAACACGCCTAGTTGTCTCTTTAAAAGGACCATCATCAGAAAGATTGATCTCATGTTCAATGACGCCGGTGCAGCCCAGATCTTGCGCATCTTTAGCGAAAGCTCCTTGCATGCGATTCAACATGATATTTACTCTCTCCTTTTGGTCAGAGTTCAGTTGGACGCCACTTAAATCAAACAGCCCGTGAAAACTACTTTTATCAATGTCCCCAATACTACCCCTATCAGGTTCGATGATTGGTTCGTGTACAGCAGAAGCTAATGAAATGCACGCTAATTTCGTTCTCCCTTTGATAACAACCGGCTCATCAGATATGTTCGTGACTTCGACTGGGATTTTACATTTCCCACCATTTCCGCGAAGCGAGATAAGACTAGTTGTAACAGTAAGATCTGGATGAAGCTTATTATCTCCGGCAGTCTCTAAGATAGCCAAACTGTCCCCTCCAGGGTAGGACTGGGTTAAACCCCATACCACCGTACGCTGATGGGCACCAATAACAATATCATGACGGAGCGTGGATTTAACTTCTACTTTTCCGTTGCTTTGCTTAGTATTGAAATGTTCCCTTTTGTGGAGCGATGCATAAGCCCTTCTCCATGCAGACGAGATTTGTACCCTTTGAACAAACTGAACTCCATGCTTTTCCTTACATCGTACATGGAATGCCTTTGCAATGTTCGTTCCAATAACTGCGGGCACGCGCTTGTTGTAATCATTGTCTGGTACCACCAACAATAAAGCACATTCCTCCAAATGAACACCTGTCTCTTCTTCCGGAAAGGAAACTTCAACCTCGATATATCCTATGTATGGGACTTGCTCCCCCCCAGCCCCAACGAGTTTGATCAAATTGTCAACAGAGTTTAACGGACAGTTCTTTAAATGTTTCTCATAAAATGATTGGGATATAGATGAAATTTGACTCCCAGTGTCCAAAAGTGCCAGACATGGACTCCCATTAACAAATGTAATACACTCATTTGCATCACCAATCAAAGACTTTAAAACGGTCATCATGTGGGGCTGGTAGTTTACTGCCTTTGGTTGCCCCTCCACAAAGGCACCTTCCTGTTTCCCGAATATGGAATGTTTGTACAATTTCTCTGTATGTGACCGGGTTCCCCACCGTGATAACATGTCGGTAAATATTCACGGGGTACCTGTGGTGACTCTGGCACAGGAGACTGGGGGGAGGACCCACCCAATGTTCTCGTCCTAGGCAAGGCAGAGCCCTGTGGTGAAAACATCTGGCTGGAATGTTGAGAGGGCCAGTACTGGTAAGATTGCTGATACTGATATGGGTGTGGTTGCCCCAAATGATAGCCTTGGGCTCCCTGTGGTTGGGGATAAAAGGTGGCTGGGGGTGGGTTCCATGAATAATTGGGTGGTGTTGTTTGGTAAACCTGGCTTTTCATGCCTGAGGTGACCTTGGGCTGGGACTGTTCAAAGTGGGACCCCTGTGGTTTCATAATATCCCTCACCTCCCTGGTCACTGCGGCAACAATTTCGGGGAGCCATGCGGGAGCCTGATTTTTTGCAGCAGAAGTCTGAGCTTGTTTACAACTGGCGCTTGTATGTGTGGGATGGCTAACTCTGTACTCCCTTTCCCCATAACGGGCAGCCTCAATCAATTCGCTAAATGACTTACATTGATCTTTCTTATGTCTCGCTTTGTCCCTTATTCCGAACAACAGACCCTCCCAAAATATTAAGCTTAGGTGTTTGCTTAGGGCGTCATCGTCCTTTAACAGTTCTGCCCCTTGTTCCTTGGCTTTACGTAATTGGGTATCAAGTCGGGATGCGAAAGCCGATACTTCTTCATGCTCCCCTTGCTTGAACTTATAAGCTTGTGAAATTAGTTCGTCCCCATGCACGGAACCATTATCCCCATAAAATTGGTCTAGGCTGTCTAGAATCGAATCTAGTGTTGCCTCAGGCCCAAAACCCACTATTTTGTTCTTTGCCTCTCCTTGAAGAGATTTCCTTATCTGCTCGGCTATTAATTCATTGGAATATATGGCCTCCTTTCGTGCACTTTCAACTTCGTACCTCCATACTCGGTACGACACCCCTTTATCGGTCTGCACAAAGCCAAAGAACTGTGAGAACTGTGGTTTCGAAAAATATTGCATCGTGGTGGTAGGTGCAACAGTTTTTGGTTCTTCCTTGATTATTATCACCTTTGAGCCCGTAACTTTGGCTTTGCACGAGTGGGCTAGAAATGCCTCAATTTTTACAAACTCCCCTTTCCATAACTCTAAACCACAGTTATACTTAGCTGTATACTTCTCCACCAGGGATTCGATAGTGATTTCTTCGGTCTCTGCCCCAAGGAGACTTACAACTCGATCGCGCTCGATTTTCATCTTTTCTTCTTCGGTAATCTCCATAATTTAACTCAACGAGCCCCACGTTGGGCGCCAAAATGTAGCAGGGGAAATCGGGGACTATTTCCAAAGGTTTCCGAGCGGAGAAAGACTACTTTAACACACAATTTCGACGAGATTTTGCGCTGTGTAATTATCAACACGCTCGATCGCCATTACATAACTGAACATGTCCTGACAAAGGTGCCTGACTCCGGTCCAGGCCGGCGCGAGCGCGCTACATGAACGCCTAGGACTTTTCCTAACAAGTGACCGGAAATCGCGCTCTGACATGGGTAAGGGTTTCAATTGACTAGTGCATTAAAAGTATTTTTTTACAATCTGCAAGGAGTGAATAACGTTACAATGTTGTGTCCGCCAAGCCTACAATGTAAAAATAGTATTGATGATTCATTTTATACTCTTATTTGTATATTGTGAGTTCTTATTTTCTCTGTTTCATTTAGCGCTTTAGTACTTCCGGCAAAAGAAGTCTTGTCGAAGGTTATATCCTTGTCTAACGTGTTTTTTTATCCTCCCCATTAGCATGGGTCTAGTTTTTAATCGCGTAATAATAGTTTAATTATTTTTACAGCCCTTGCACTAGTATGAAACTCGTGTGCTCTCACTTTTTGTACAGAATAGGAAACGGATTGTTATTTTAGTATCGTGCTTTTTTTCTTAGCGTAATAACAAAATTCAGCGCGAAATGCGAAAGTTTTCAAAGTTTTTATATGTAAAAGATATAACATGCAAGATTTGTAAAAAAATGTTACTGTTTCATTCGTGCAGTTATTATACATTTATATTCACTTTCTACGATAAAAATATGAAAAAAATAAAAATTAATATATAATAAAAAAAATAAGAAGAAAATAAAATACCAACCACAATTAACCAGACTACTCTTATACAATGTGTGTTATGCGGGAGATTCAAATGAGACACTTAAAAAATCTGGGATTGAACTGTCGACATCCAGCGCTATATAATACGTGCTTTTTGGCGTTCATAGGCGTTCATAGAAGAGTGCTCGATACACGGATGTAGTGGGGGATATATCTTGTCGTGTGGAAAAAAAAGCAAGCTACTTTTTCATCCCTGCAAGCCTGTTTGATGGTTACCAACTCATCCCCTGATTTTAGATATATATTATTATTTGCAGTATTGTACATCTATATGCTGTCCTAAAAAAAGATCACAGATCGGTATGAATATGTATATGGTCTATACGGTCTAACATAATATCTATGAAAATCTGTTTTAGGAAAATTTAGGTAAATTTCTTAAATTTTCTTCAAAATTTCTTTGAATTTCTTAAATTCCTTCTTCCTTTCCTTTTTCTTATTAATGTCAGTTTCAGTTACTTCCCTTCTAAAGTACACTCCCTTATTTGAGGTGGCGCTAGACGCTTTCGAGTAATTAGGGTACTCTACCTTTTTCGACACTTGCGCTCTGCGACAATTGAACCTGAAAAGACAAAATATTTCATTATACAAAAGTCTAAAATGCGTGAAATGTGGTCGCTTGGCATGAACAGTTGTCAGTTTGTGTGTTTCCCTGCTGTAAAGTTACCCGGTTGCCATAACTAATCGCATCCTATTCTATACAACTAAGGATTCATGTGGTGTCAATTTTAATCATAGGATGCCTCTAATAACAGGGCCGTAGCAGGGGGTGGGGCACTGGGGGCATGTGCCCCACCCACGATATTTTCGAAAATTATAAGGAAATGACCAGAAGGGGCGTGGCGGTCCCCCTACCCCAATATTTCCTTAATATTTCTGTATTGTGCACCACCCAATCTTACATGGCCTGCTACAGCTCTGAATTATGTACAAGCACCCACAACCCCCTATCCCAACAAAATGTTTACCCAAAAAATCATTGTCTAATTTTCTTTTTTTTCGGATTACACACCCACGCATTTTTCTATAATTAATTTTTTAACTAATGTTGAAAGCCTGTTTCATAGGGGTGAACTAGCTCAAATTGCGCACGGGATGTAAGAAGACGAAAGGCAAGTTGCTGGCTCACAATAGCGTTTATTGAAAGGAAACACTCTACTTAGCTAGCAGGGAGGTACTCGAGCTATTTCTAGGAGACAACGATCAGCTGATTCTCAGAAGGTGAGGCTGATAGAAGGGGACCCCTACTAGACCTCTTCCTTAACTAGGGATTTTCTTCACGCGGGCAACAGAACTTACTCGATAGCCTCCACAGCAAGCTGTTGTTATTACAAGTGCAATATGTTATACAGTAAACTCCTATTTATACTGACTGATTTTAATAATTCGGTAATAACTGATTTGACTGCTCTAAGAAATGCAAGAATTACAAATGAATGTTGAGCTACAGGCGCGTAAACAGGGGGGTGCTCAGGGTGGAAGCGCATCAAACCCCCACCCCCCCCCCCCCCCCATTAGCCAATCCTGGGTACGCCCCACTGACAATAACTATGGTAAGAATCCGTCGATGTTAGAATAACAATCAATTGACTACAAATAATTGTCTACTGCAGAATAATGAGGCTGAGGAATACGTTTGGTTTGTTGGGCATATCTGGAATAAGATGTTATCTCGAGTAATAAACGCGAAACTGGTTTTGGCACACTGCGCATGGCCTGTAAGACAAGCAGGTGCATACTTAGTATTCAGAATTAAAAAGGTGACGAAGGTCGATATTGAAAACAGGTGCGAACAAACGCAAAACATTCTATAACACCCAGTTATGAGATATTTAACAATTATTAGCCGAAGGCGAAGTGAATAGCGTTGGATAGTCAAAACACAGGGAGTTTGAAGCCGATTTTCCGGCTTCAAAGAAATCTAAATCAATTTTAGCAAAAATGCTGTTTTAATTTCATGATAATTTCGGGTGCTAAAAGTAAGTCTTTTTTATGGTAATTTCACAAATTTGTTTGAATCGACTTATTATTCCTGGTTTTAGCGGTGAATACTGTCACATTATTCCGAGATAGCGAGCCAATCAGAGCGCGCATTCTTATGACGTTCCCGCCTAGTATATACTAATTTAAATAACCAATGCCTAAGCATAACAACACTAATTAGATAAAACAAGCCTTGAATCGTTTAATATTCCGCGAACCTAAAAAGCGTTTCTATTGAGGCTAATGTAGTAAATAAATACTTTTCACGAAAACAACATTGTAAGTCAAGCATTCTTCCATTTTTTTTCCATATTATTATAGTCAAATTTTTTTTAATATGTGTATAAACGAGGCATCCATTGAGGTCCGATTCCACTGTAAAATGACTCATTTTTCCTTCAAATTATCACGGATAAACGGACCGAGAGTATGCTAACTAGAAAGCAGTTTAAGAGTTTTTTTTCTGTATTTATATTAGATTTTCTCTAATATATAGAAGTAATCAAGAAGGCGACTCATTGAATACTTTATCCCAACTTTAACGTTATTTTCTTTAACGTTACTCCTCGATATGAAAGAGATAAGTACTAATAAGGAAAGAAGCTGTTTTCCACATTACCTTATTCGAGAGAAGGAAAATGCAAGAAACAACGAAGAGCGAAGAGAGAGGCATTTTAACCACCCATGCATTGGCAGCTAGAAGGTAGTGATAAAACATGCACCTGCTTTTTTGTATATTCTCGAATTCTCTGCTGACATGGAAACGAAAACGGCCACCCTTGTTAATTATCATGCTGAGCGCCGAAAAAGGATAATTTTGTGGCAAAAACAATAGGCAAAACCCTATAATAAGATCAGAGTACATATAATTGCCCTAGATTATTTGTAGCGGGAATTCTCTAGGGAAATTGAGAGGAGATAATTTAATAATAATAGGAAAAGTAAAAGTTAGAAGCCATGTATTTTTAGGCATTTAGAAGGGTTTGATTTTAGGGAGGTGGAGAACCTGAATCAAAATCAAAGTGTAAAATCCTGCTGTTACGTCCCTCACTGAGGTCTGGCCTTTGTTGGGGTTGGGGGATGGATGGGGGGGGGGGGGGGGGGTTGATGGGGACATACCCCTAGTTCATAATGGGATCGGAAAACATTGCTGGCTCCGCTTTTAGGCAGTCTAAATCTATATATATTGCTGAGAAGAACAAAGAATCGTTTATTCAGCAATATCTCAAGAATATTCGTTTCAAGCGTAATAGCTCTATTGGACCAGATCTTTATTGTAGGGCCATGGCCCCCCTGGCTACGCCCCTTTAAAGGTATGTGTTTTTTGCTCTTTTGAACATTAAACCATTAAAGGCTATATTACTGTCACTGTTTTTTTTTATTGGATGTAAATGGTTCCAATGACTTTGCAATGGGCCTCCTCTTAAAGAACCAGGTACTATAAAATCATGCATCAGGGGTAAATCCATGGGAATGCTGGTGCAAGAGTGTGAGAACATAAAAAAATCCCTGTTATGCAGATGTACAATGTATGGATGGCATGAAAAGCTATCATTCTTAAGCACTGGAGCCCTTCTTCATCCTTTGGCTTTTCAGTCTTTCTTGGCTGGTCGATCCAGATGCAACGACCTTCGTGCATAAATATTTTTTGGGCACAATCGAACATATCAAGAAATTTTAGCCAAAATTGTCGTTTTTCCCAGACGAGGTCACTTCCATATAAGGAAACTAATATATTACTTATTTGGAACACCTGCACGATTCTTGTCATTTTTTGGGCTGCCGTACCGCAGGTGCTTCGCAAACTTTGTATTCAGAAAAGAAAAACAGTGACTGTGACCATCTTTAGTCAATGGAGAAAGCTTCTGAAAAGAAACTGAACCATGACCCCTAAAACGACAACGGTCTCTTCATAAATGTGAACTTTAGAAGCACACTAGCATACACACATTGGCACCAATCGGGCCAAGACGGGACGCTAGCACAGTCTATTAATGATTTTTTTCATGTGAATTTTTCTTTGCTTTCCCCCCCCCCCCCCCCCCCCCCCCCCCCACACACACACACACAGACACACAAAAACACACTACTTTGATATGGATATGTATATGTATATGCGATATTTTTGTACTTCTATAATCGTCACAAAGTGAGGGTCCTTTCTTGTATGTATCTATAAATATATGATTCTTCTTTCTAACTCAAAAATGGCTCCAGGATCAAGTTCGGCTCCAAGTTAAAAGTACAACGATAAATAATCTCGATAAAATGTCTTGTTTTTATTGGGGATATCAGTCCTCGCCGTTTCACGTTATTTATTTTACTAAAAGCGCTCGCTCGCTCACCGCTACCCACGGCAGATCATGCCAGCTCCTACCCATAACTCCATGCGGGTTTGTCTAGACAGTGATTTGCACGAAGAAGAAGATGGCGGAACCTGAAAGAGGTTTGTCTTCGACTAACGCGTCTTTCCAGCTTCGTATACAAGACTCAAACCACGAGGTACCGCTCGCTGTACTTTATTTCTTGATTCTATCGAATAGTTCAGTCGCTTGATGCCATTTTAGTGCATTAGCTGGCGAATTTAATCCGGCTGTTTTGAACAGCCGCTTTCAATCGCTTGTGCCATAACGGTTTCAGATCAGCTCGATTGAAACGAAAAAGGACGAGTAACAACTTCAATAAAAATCGCCCTACTAAGGTTAACTAATTCAATATTTGTGTGTATTTATTGCTGATAGTGGTGGAAAGTCAAGAATAAAACTTCATTTGTAAATAAATTTATAAGTTATTCGTCTGTCTTGTCAATGCATTTCTTTAACAGTTGTACCTATATATTTTTTCTAAGAAATCAAAAATAACATTTCTACTGTCATGTAAAGGGAAAATTTTTTTTTCTCTGAAATCCTATTTTTAAGCGATTATATAAGGTTTTTTTATTCATAGCATTTGATCTTCTTGATTAAAATTCTTATGCAGTCACAGGTAGCCCAAGCTCTCTTTTTGTGCCTATTGATATTTAAACATTGTTGTAAATACAAAAAAAGTGGAAATGAAAAGAAAAGTTTTTGAGAAGAAAAGTGTATTTTAAGTATTATGTTTACCTTTTGCATGTTCTCTAACCGCATAAAAGCATTTTTGGTGTTTTTGAAAATTCAAACACTGTTTAGGATAGGACCGCTGTATCCCTTAACCCAAAACATGTTAATGTCCAGATACTCAAGAGTCAGGGGGCTTATGGCCATATAACAACTGCAGTTATATCAGTCTTGAACATTTTTTTTTATCACACCAAAACCATTTGAGAGAAAGATTGACCCTGTGATGCTAGTGTATGGCCTCCCACCTCTGCTGAAACAGGTTCGATTGCCGATTAAGACATGGATAGTATCTTTCTGTTACTCGGCTCTGAATTTGACTTGAACATATACATATGTGAGCTTACTAGAAGCTTGTGTTCCTCAGTTCCAAGATAGGAAATTCTTAATACATTTGGATTTTAAATGTGAAGCCCTTAGAACATGATTTGTAAAAGTGCTATATAAATGCTATAAGTGCTTTAAATGTAGCAAAACTATGTGATCGTACTGTAAGACAAGCTGTTACTGAAAGCTCTTAATTCATTGTAATTTTTTTAATTAAAAAAGTGTACATTATATTCATAGTTGTCACAAAGTGACAGGTGAATTCTTGTACTAACATAAAATTAGGAGTAATTTGGATGTGAGCATTAATGGTTTACTTTTGTATATTAAAAACCTTTTAAAATGGTTTTCCTTGTTTGGCTATATGTAGATGTGCTAGAAAGACTAGTTAGACTTTCCCTTGCGTACACATTCCTCATTGCCAAAGCTCATTACACAATAATCTAAAATCTAACTAAAAATTGCTTGATATCTTTTCGCAGATAACACTGTATAAAGACAATTTTCCAGTCTTGAAGGCAGAAAGGGGAGTCACTCTTGGCCTATTAAAACTGATATACTCCTCAGATGAGGGCAATAGCGGAATCCTATTGGGTGTTAAACCGAGAGTCAATGACAGAATCCCATGTCTTATCACATTTGATAGCACCTCACTGAACCATGCAGAATATGATCTGATAGTGCAAGGTTAGTATGCAGTGCTATTTTCTTATGTCAGGTTATATCCTGTTATCTGACATTACTATAATTTATGACTGTCTTAAACTTACAGATATTTGGAGGAGATTATTCAGGCATGATGGTCTTGGAAATATTTCCCAAATTTGGATATAGACTAATTTAGCCCCCCCCCCTCCCTTCCCCCACTACTTTTTGTGGTGCCCCTTGACCCAAAGTATGGGTATGATTTTCTTATCATCTTATTGATTCTGATAAAATCACATTGTATATAAGGAGTGGCATATATATGCTGAATATACCAGGAGGAACAGAAATTGTATATTCAAACTGTTTTTTTAATGCAATTCTTTTAAGTCTCCAAATTTTTCTATGGATAACATTTGCTTTCTAGATGTCAGTGGTATAGAAACAATGCCTAAAGCAATTCTACAGCAAAATACCCAACAAGACAACCTGCATGTCACAGATCAGCTACAATATGCACAGGAGCTCACTCCAAGCCGCGAGACCCCACCCAGCAGCCAGATTACAAAACCTACCACCACAAGCACAAAGACAAGACAGAGGGTCAATAAAAGGCATAGGGGCCCATCAACCAGGACCTCTAGAGCAACACCTCAAGCAGCCCCTAAACAAAGCGTCCCTTCCTCAATGATGGACTTTGATGAAGAGCAAATGGCAGAGGAGATGATTGGCAAGAGATATCAGTCACCCAGTTCACCACAGGGGGGAGGTGAGGTGAGTTTGAAAGAAAAGGAGCAGGATGATGAACCACCTGAGCCTGACTCCACAGGGAACCCACCAGAAGAATTCCACTTTGTGGCTGAGGACTATGGCTTTGATATTAGTAAGTACCGTCGGGATAAATCAGAAACAAAATGTCTACTTAATGCAAAAAAGGCAAGGACAAAGTTGATAAAAATAACAAAATAGGGTACAAATAATGTGGTTGTTATCAGACCAAACAGTGTTTAATGTTACAATTATTAATTATTTATCATTTAATTAACAAAACACAGCATACTATACAGTGCTGATACTTATACGTGATTGAAGCCCTTGGCATATATGTTAACATATATCTAATAAATAAAAAAACTGTCACATAAAGAAAGTCAAGAAAAAAATTAGCCTCATTTGCTACATTTCAGATCTTGTGAGCCCCACCCAGACTGATAAAGGGGTACGCTGGCCCTGTTATCGCTGTGGCAAAGACTATTTTTCTGCAGCACACTTAAGACGGCATTGGATCATTCACACCTCCTTTCGCCCCTATCAGTGCAATGTTTGTGAGAAGCGTTTCCCCTTTAACTGGGATCTGAAAAAACACATGACCAGACATACAGGAAACAAGCGGTTCAAGTGCCCCTCATGCCCCAAGTCCTTCAATACAAGAAGTGAATTAAAATGCCACAATTGGCTACACACAGGTAGAGGTTGGGGTGATACAAGAATAATGTTTTGATGATGGTGTCAAGTCCTTCAATACAAGAAGTGAATTAAAATGCCACAATGATGAATGATTATGATGATGATGAAAGTGATAGTGGTACATTAGTAGTTCAATTAGAAAAGACAGTGATGGTGATCATACATGGTAATATAGTGTGTAAGTATGATGATGGTGATGATTTGTAGTAAGCGAATAATAATTGCAGTATGATATAAGGATGATGGTAGGAATGATGGTAAAAGTGATAATGGTACAGTAGTAGTTCAGTAAGGAAAGACGATGATGGCGATCATACATAGTGATATAGTGTGTAAGTATGATGATGGTGATGGTTTGAATAATAATTGATATATGAGGATGATGAAGAATGATGAGGGTGGTTTAGTTCAGTAGGAATGGACGATCATTCATAGTACAGTGTGATGTATGATGATGGTGATGATTTGTGGTAAGCAAATTATAATATTCTTCATTTAACTTCTATTCTTTACAGGTCAGAAACAATTTAAGTGTACCATATGCCAACATGAGTTTTCTACAAGTTCCAACCTAAAGATTCATTACCGAAAACACACAGGTATATCAACGTTACTTAAAGAGTCTACAGTGCAGTCACTATCCATTTAACGTCAGAGTCCACCTATTGGCTGGTGTGACGGCACATGGGGGTTGATTAAGGCATCCCTCCATGCTTTTCTGGTCAGATGGCAGTCAGGGGACATTATATTAATTTGCCCCAAGCAATGTCAATTTATGCTTCCCAAAGAAACACTATAGTGAAGAAAAGTTGTTCAAGCAAACACACAATGTTATGATGGTTAAATGCAAAGAAATGGCAGATGAAATGCAAAATGCCTTGGGTAAATACAGTAAGTATATAAGACATACAATGCAGGAAGTATTAGAATTTAGCTCCCGTACATACATTTATTCTTATTTTTCTGGCTGAAAGGGGAAATGTGGGAGGGATTCTGTCACTCAATGTGACACATGCCTTATGCCGGTGAGTTTGTGACACATGCCTTATGCCGGTGAGTTTGTGACACATGCCTTATGCCGGTGAGTTTGTGACACATGCCTTATGCTGGTGAGTTTGTGACACATGCCTTATGCCGGTTAGTTTGTGACACATGCCTTATGCCGGTGAGTTTGTGACACATGCCTTATGCGGGTGAGTTTGTGACACATGCCTTATGCCGGTGAGTTTGTGACACATGCCTTATGCGGGTGAGTTTGTGACACATGCCTTATGCGGGTGAGTTTGTGACACATGCCTTATGCCGGTGAGTTTGTGACACATGCCTTATGCCGGTGAGTTTGTGACACATGCCTTATGCCGGTGAGTTTGTGACACATGCCTTATGTGTTGAGTTGTTGCCTTGAGTTTGTAACTATTTTTAGTTTGATTTTCATTGCTTGATTGACAGGTGAGAAGCCCTACAAGTGCGAGTATTGTCCGAAGGCATTTCATATGATGGGTCATTATCAGTACCATGTGAGATCGCACACTGGACAAAAGCCATACTCATGTGAAATTTGCGGCAAGAAGTTTAGGTATGCATTCTAAATGTAGTTCAAAAGCCATACTCTTGTGAAATTTTCTTCGGGTTTTCCGGTTTTCCTCCCTCCACAAAACCAACAATTTCGAACTTAGCTATGATCCGTGATCATGTATAACGGCTGCCTGAAGCGCCTTCCCATGCCTTCAACTCGACCACGTCTGAATCGGCGCTTTCGTAATTCAGCATCTAGTGGCGATGAGAATGATAAGCTTACTCCAGTTCATTTATTCATTAAATATTTATTTATGTGTGAATCATTATCTAAAAAGCAATTTTTTGATATTATAGTCTGAATTATTTTCTAAAAAGTATTGGATGTATAGTCTGAATCGTTTTCTAAAACATATTCATGTATAATTTAGTTTGAATCATAGACTGAATCGTTTTCTGAGACGTATTGATGTATAATTTAGTCTAAATCATAGACTGAGTCGTTTTCTAAGACGTATTGATGTATAATTTAGTCTGAATCATTTTCTAAGAAGTATTGGTTTATAGAATAAATCGTTTTCTAAGAAGTATTGATGTATACAGTAGTCTGAATCATTTTCTAAGAAGTGTTGGTGTATAGTCTGAATCGTTTTCTAAGAAGTAAGTCTGAATTGTTTTCTAAGAAGTATTTATGTATAGTCCCTGTTGTTGTTTCTTTAGCTATTTAAACAACAAGAATGAGCACATGAACATTCACACTGGGGCCAAACCATACAGGTATGTGTATATAATTAATAGCCAAACCATACAGGTATGTGAATATAATCAATAGCCAAACCATACAGGTATGTGAATATACTCAATAGGCAAACCATACAGGTATGTGAATATAATCAATAGCCAAACCATACAGGTATGTGAATATAATCAATAGCCAAACCATACAGGTATGTGAATATAATCAATAGCCAAACCATACAGGTATTTGAATATAATCAATAGCCAAACCATACAGGTATGTGAATATAGTTAATAGCCAAACCATACAGGTATGTGAATATAATCAATAGCCAAACCATACAGGTATGTGAATATAATCAATAGCCAAACCATACAGGTATGGGAATACAATCAATAGTCAAACCATACAGGTATGTGAATATAATCAATAGCCAAACCATACAGGTATGGGAATATAATCAATAGCCAAACCATACAGGTATGTGAATATAATCAATAGCCAAACCATACAGGTATGTGAATATAATCAATAGCCAAACCATACAGGTATGTGAATATAATCAAAACCTAACCCTGACAATTTTTGTTTTGTTTCTGTTTTTAATATAAAAAAATATATATATATACAAAAGCATCAATGAAAAATGCAGGTTATAACTTAAGTAAAGAATTGAACTGTTTACTTGGAGTTTAATAGCCAAGTTAACTTTCAAATACCAAATGTTATTATCTTAAAGCATGATAAAGAAGTTTACAGTTCAATTAACCTTCCCCACATCTTACCACAACTCATAGCGATGCACACCTGAAAACGAGGATAAAAACAAACTTTGCCGTCTTCACGCATGCGTCGCAAAGAGCTGTGGGGAAATGTGGGGCAGGTAAATGCTATTTTATCAGCTGGAGGGAGGTGTGCACGCTCCATGTGTTTGACACCAGCTTAAGATGCATAATGTTATCTCATGTTGTTTATAATATAACTGTACCCACCAGTTGTCCCAAGTGCGATAAGAAGTTCCGCCATCACTCCTCGCTTAAACAGCACACGTACAGGCACGAGGGCCAGAAACCATACAAGTGTCCGATGTGCGGCAAGGGATTTGGACAGAAGACCAATTACCAGGTCAGATGCTATATGTGACTAGCACACTTGCATGTGATGTGTATTACTTGGGTATTGTATTGTGTTACATTGTGTGACTTGGATGTGTTACCATGTACTTGCATGTGACTTGTATTGTGTTATATTGTGTGACTTGGATGTGTTACCATGTACTTGCATGTGACTTGTATTGTGTTACATTGTGTGACTTGGATGTGTTACCATGTACTTGCATGTGACTTGTATTGTGTTACATTGTGTGACTTGGATGGGTTACCATGTACTTGCATGTGACTTGTATTGTGTTACATTGTGTGACTTGGATGTGTTACCATGTACTTGCATGTGACTTGTATTGTGTTACATTGTGTGACTTGGATGTGTTACCATGTACTTGCATGTGACTTGTATTGTGTTACATTGTGTGACTTGGATGTGTTACCATGTACTTGCATGTGACTTGTATTGTGTTACATTGTGTGACTTGGATGTGTTACCATGTACTTGCATGTGACTTGTATTGTGTTACATTGTGTGACTTGGATGTGTTACCATGTACTTGCATGTGACTTGTATTGTGTAACATTTTGCGATCTACGTGCCTTCTGTGACCTGTGTGTGACATTGTGTTATTTGTGAATTTGGCTCTATTTCCTGACTTTATTCGTGACGTTAATCGTTTGCGTGACAGGTCCACTTAATCACCCATAAGGACAAGGACGAACGAGGTCAGACGTGCGAGCTTTGCGGTAAGAGACTCCTCTCGCGTCGTGGAATCAAAGAGCACAAGCAACGCTGCGTCAAGCGCACCGTCGACCGCGCCACCGCGCCTCCGAAGCCTGAAAAAGAGAAGAAAACTGGGAGCTTCCCCTGCGAGAAATGCCCGAGGGTATTCAAGTATGCGAAGAACTTTGACGCGCATATGAAAGCGCACGCCATAAAGGAGGCTAAACCCAGGAAAGAAAAGGTTAAGAAACCCAAAGCCCCCAGTACACTTCGCGTCAAGTGTCCGTTGTGTGACATGAAGTTTAATTTCGTGCGGCGGCTAAAGACGCACTTACAGGTCAAGCATGCAGGTGTAGAGGTCGAGCTCCCCCCGGATATTGCCGCGAAAGAAGCGACTCAAGACCCCCAAAAACGAATTAGACCGGTAAGACAGGGTGGGGTTGTAACTGTATGTATAAGGGGGGGTACAGATTCCCGGTGAGTCAAACCGAGTGAGTCATTTCCATTTTACAGTATATTGGGTGAAAACTCAAAATCCTTACTACACCGAGTTGATTAGATGGACTAGAAATTTTAATTTACTCAGTCGCTTACGTCAATCTTTGAGTTTCCTATGGTGTTTCGGATTTTCTGTATTTGAGGATGTGACGTCACCTAATAGCCCCTGGAGGCACGCCACAGGAGTCCCGAGCAGGGAAGAGGCTGACATTGTGTTACAAAGCGAGACAGTGTTCAATGTTTGAGCGTTTTTCGATTTCTCCACAGGTACCCCAAGCTCAATAAGCTGAATAAATTTTACGCGTTTTTTTTATGGTTCACGTTACCTTGTGTGTGTCATGGTTTACAGTAAACATTGTACAAGGGGAAACAGAACTACGTAACTTACGACAACGTCGAAATGCCGGCCGAAATGGCTTGAAACTTCACCCAGACCACATTTAAGACTCCACTGTCAGGTCAGAATATTTTTGAGAGTTTTATTTCGTTTTATTTCGTAGTAAAGTGAACGGCTTATTTCAATCCCGTATGTTTACTGTAAACCATGACACACACAACGTGTAACGTGAACCACTATAATTTATTCATACACACAATGAGCTTGGGGTACCTGTTATTTCTCATTTTTTAGTACTACAACCGTACTTGAAAGTTGAATATGAATTTGATAATTTTAAAAGTTATGTTGTTACTTTCTATTATATTATGTGTACCTACCCTATTCAGTAAAGTCATTAAAGGATTTCCAAACCTTAAAAGCACATCTTTCAGAGCGAAAACATTCAGGCTAGTACGATTCTGCAGAGAAAAAAGACCATTAAAAGCATTCTCATGCATAGCCCCTCAAATATCGAATGGACTATCCCTTATATATATAGTTTTAGTATATACTGTAAAAATCGGGGACCTCGCAAGAAAAAGCGATTTGATTGGTTGAGGAACTTGGGATAAAATGCAATATACACCTCCTAGGAGGTGGATATTTTCCTGCGCCCCGAAATCATCAATCAAAATGGCGTGTATGTTTCCGGAAAGAAAATTGCTCTAAAGCTCGTTTTATATACTAAAACAATTATACTATTTCCATTTCGGCGGATACTGGCTTTAAAAATATCTACCTCGAGCCTTCGGCCCTCGGCCTAGATATTTCGCCACTATCCACCTCAATGGAAATGGTATAATTGTTAAATATTGATGCAAAGTATTTTTCCAGATCTTACCAAACCAAGATCGACCCAAGAGAATGCCGTACCAGCCCCTGAGTCTCCTACCGCGCGTTCACATTAAGCCACAGACAACCCATCAGAGTCCAACACCAACGAACGTCACAGTTCTCTATGTACCCGCCTCCCAGGCACCTAACAAGCCGCTTTCAACTTTTAAACATACTGCGGGCGACAGCCGCTACGTACCTATTGTTCCCAAGCCCCCTTCTCTGAACACGACTTCCAGTCAGCTCACTTCCGTTCAACTTGCTTCCTGTCAAATCAGTTCCGGTCAATCCACATCCGGTCAACAAACTTTCAGTATGTCGACCCGAGTAACCTCGTGTGTGCCGTTGGTCGTGACGCAAAGCCTAACAAAGACTGTGACGTCATCTCCAATAGTAGCTGGCTCCAAGTCTCTTACGGCTTTAGCGCAACTGAACAAAACGATAACACCGGAAGAAGGAAAACAAGGTGAAACTGGTTCCCAGGCCATTTCTGCATTAAAGCGGCTCTCGGTCAAAGTGGGAATGGGGGACGATATCTTAGTGTTGCCACACAGATCTGCGGAGATAAGGACCCGAAGTTCTGAGCACCTATCCGCATTAGAACAGCTCTCAAAGCGGGTCGGGGACTCCGGCGCACCGGTCTTGGACCCTCAGACTCAGATCCCCTTGAGGTACCCGCGGATGGATCCGGCTGGCAGCAGCTCGGAGTCTGGTGACAAGGGAACAAATGAGTCATGTCAAGAAGACAATGGGAATTCCACGAATATATCTGTGAATAGCGAGGGAGGGGAGGGAAAGGCGGTTGACCACAGCACCGATTCAGCCGCCAAGGAATCTTAGTCTTCAATTGAAGTCGCGTCAATACGGTGGAGTTTTGAAAAGATCGAAAAGAGGTATTGATGCACAGAGCAACGTTTTTTCGTTTACTCAATATATATTCTCGACTCTTGTACTTGTACGCTCGACTTGTGCACCTACGCAACCACGTGACGGAGCGCTTTGAAGTTTACCAGTTCCGTGACCAATCCCACTATTAACTATGGTTTAAGGCAAGGAATTTATACCTTGAATAACCACAGGTAGCCCAGGCTCACGGCGAGTTAGAAGGTCTACTACAGAGTTTTTATGAGGGGACCGAGCTTGTTGCAAATTTTGTTAAAATAAATATTCTGACTTCAAAATAAAACAGTAGTTTGACGGTGTAATACCTCACTAACCTCTGCTGCTGTTCTATTCCGCGATGAATTATCATTCTAAGCATTCTAAGCTGTTTTAGCCGCTGCAAACTCTTCCATTTGCCCCCGTGATATGAAATAGACAAAAATTTTGCCCACACTGGCAAAATTCAAATCTTGGACTATTTTGTTTCTTTCATATTTCCGATGAGCTTAGAAAGTATTCGTAGTAGTAGCTTTTTAAAGAGGGTAACACAGTATAAAAGTGTGCTGCACTTACAATTAGAAATTTAGGGTGAAACACTTAAAAAAGCTAGTTAATCATATCGGAACTAGTTTCGGATTTAAGATAAAAGTGTTCGTTTTTGGGGGCTCTTTCTCCATGCTGTCTCTACGTAAGGTCACTAATACCCTAGTAAAACACAACTACTGTATTCAAATAACGTTCGTTTACATTACACTATCATGACTTGCATCCAACAGCTTATACTCTTAGAGTCGGGTCGAGGAAATATAAAAAAAAAGACAATAAGTGCCCATGAAGACGAAGCAATTGAAATATCCTTATTGCTTTATCTTGTCTTCTTCTGATTCTTTCAAGATATCGAAACTCTACAATAAGTTTTCGCTTTTAAGACTTAAAGCTCATTTGACCGTTTTAAAAACCGTCCGAATGGAAGCAGGCTATTCGAGCCAAACGCAAGGCAACATCTAAATTCTTAAAAAAACAAAACCCCTGAGAACTGGGAAAACAAAAGAGCAGCCCGCAATGAGGCCACTCGACAAAGAAGAATAGCCATAAAGCACTACTGGAGGAAACAATGTGAGCATCTTAAAGAGAAACCTAGGGAGTTTTTCAAAACGTTCAAACCTTTTCTCAGCTCTAAAAATACGACTCGAGACAATGAAATTCATCTCAACGATGTCGATGGAACACTTGTTAAAGGCCAAAGTCGCGTAGCTGAGATACTGGTAGATTACTTTTCCATCATTGCAGACGGTATCGGTGGCGACAAGGCTAAATTGTCTTCACCTGACGATTTTATGGATCATCCCAGCACAATACGCATCTTGGATGTGTGTTCTAACACCACTCCTTGCCGCGAGCTGCGACCTGTCACGGAAGGCCAGGTTTTGAAGGAACTTCACTCTCTTAAACCTGGAAAAGCAGCTGGGTGTGATGCCATTCCCCCTAAACTTCTAAAAATAGGTGAAACGGAGCTTTCTAAACCTCTTCTCTTTTTAATTCATGCATCAAGTCAAAGGTGTGGCCTGGCTCATGGAAGCTCGGTGATTGGACCCCGGTATTTAAGAAAGACGAGAAATATTCAAAGGAGAACTATAGACCCATTACTGTTTTGCCTTGTGTAGATAAAGTCTTTGAGAAGCTTATATGCTCACAAGTTGCAAAAAGTTTTGAAAGACACTTTTTCACTAACTCTTCGGCATACAGAAAATCACACAGCTGTGAGACGATCCTAATCAATCTAATAGAAGGCTGGAAAAAAGCAAGGGATAATAAACTGTTAGTTAGCATCCAACAGATATGTCTAAAGCCTTTGATTCACTTCATCCACCACTGCTTCTGAGTAAGCTTAAAGCTTACGGCATCCAAGAGAACTTGATAGCACTACTGGGTAGCTACCTTTCTGAAAGGAATAACCGGGTGCGCCTTGGCCGCCATGTCAGCTCATACAAGAATATCAATCGGGGATGACCATAGGGTTCTGCTCTAGGTCGACTATTATGAAATATTTTCCAGAACGACCTATGCTATCACATTGATGGAAGTTTATCCATGTATGCTGATGATCATCAGATTTATCACCCTGGAAGCGATCTTAGCACCGTGATTTCAGATCTCAGAGTAAGTGCAGACCATGCTACTCAGTGGTACGATTCAAGCCTCCTAGCCCGCAATCTAAAAAAGTATCAGGTTTCACATCTTACTGGTAATCGCCGAAAAAACGCCGACGCTAACGCAGCTCTTTATGTGCATGGTGAAATAATAAATGACACTAATGAACTCAAACTACTAGATGTCACGATTGACGACCAGTTAAATTTTAGCACCCATATCAATGAAATCTGTAAAAGAGCTGGTGTTCTAATGCGCCTCAGGAATCTTATCCCCACCAACGCCAAACTACAACTATTTCAATCGGCAGTTCTGCCTCACCTCACCTACTGTCACCTTGTGTGGCACTTTTGCCGATCAAGTGACAAGCGCAAGCTCGAAAGGGTACAAGAAAGAGGACTCAGGGCTGTTTTCAAAGACAAAAGCTCTAGTTACGCTAACCTCCTCGAACGGGCTAAGCTACCTACCCTCTTAAACAGACGGCTGCAGGACATTACTAATCTACAAGGTGCACAATAACTTGTGCCCTCCTAATATCTGCGGCATTTTTAACAGACACAGTGCCAACTATAATCTAAGGCAAGCAGATTTCTCCCTTCCAAGGTACAACACCACTACTTATGGAAAGCACTCTTTAAGGTACCTTGGGCCAAAGCTTTGGGGGAAACTGTCGGTCACTATAAGATCGTCACCGAGTTTAAATACTTTTAAACGCAAATAAAAGAAATCGACATTTCCCTCCTGATTGATGATGGGACAAAATGCTGCTCTTTGTGCAAAAATTAATAAATATTTTAAAATTCTACATTTATACGAATATTTTTTATATTTTATTTTTTATTATTATTTTTTATTCTATCTTATATTAATTAAATTAGTTATAAAGTAGTAGTAGTATCAATATAAAGTATCAGTAGATATAGCTCTTAATTTTAGTATTTACAGATATATATATCTTTTTTTCCTCTCATTTCGATGTTTTGGTTGTGGCCCCATATTAGTCCGGACTTCGTTTCCTGAGCTATGGACTAAGGAGTATCCCTCGTGTATATAAAAGCACGAGGAACGCTTTTGTAAGGACAAACGAGCTCGTACTAAAGGAGGGGCCCAGGGAGTAACCAAAAATATTTGAAATGTTATATAGTCAATGTTAAAAGAACTCCTTCTGAAGTATAAAGTAACTCCTTCTGAAGTATAAACATGGGTATGATGTTGAAGATAACGAGATGTCGAAACTCCTCACAATTTATGTCTAAGGTCAAGCTTAAGCTGAATCTAATCGGATTTGAACGAAAGCCAAACTCGCATTAACAACCAATATATTAAGGTCAGGACTCGTAGGCATCAATACAACAATTAAGACACTTTAAATCCTTTCTTGGGCAGTACGGCAAAGGCACCATATGAAGAAGCTAATTATTGTGCTTTTGGTCGCCATTGCGGTACTCCCCCATACAGGTAATAATACACCTTTGGTTGCTATTACGGTACCCTGCCAAATAGGTAATGATACACCTTTGGTCGCCATTACGTTACTCTAACATATAGGTAATCACCTTTTGTCGTCATTACGGTACTCTAGCATATAGGTAATAATATACCTTTGGTCGCCATTGCGTACTCTAACATACAGGTAATAATCAACCTTTGGTCGCCATTACGATACTCTAACATATAGGTAATGATACACCTTTGGTCACTATTGCGTACTCTTCCATATAGGTTATGGTACACCTTTGGTCGCCATTAAGTTAATCTAACATAAAGGTAATGATACACCTTTGGTCGCCATTGCGTACTCTGTCATATAGGTAATTATCCACCTTTGGTCGCCATTAAGGCAAGGTTCTGAGATCTATATTATATTTTAGCGTTTTAACAAAGATTATAAAAAAAGATTCGAACATTCTTTTTTTTTTGTACGGTAAGCATGGGTCATTCAAAATCTCCCATACCTTTCTAAGCTAAGTACATCCCTCTGTAACAGACCCGGCGAAACCCGACGCGACGGAAATTTTCGGCCTACCCGAGGAGCTTTTAGCCTCCCCGGCACCCGGTGAAATTTCTTAATCAACCAGCACAATTTTATTCTTAATTCTGAGTCCCCCCCCCAAAAAAAAAAAAAAAAAAAAAAAAACGAAGAAAATCTAGATTTCGCCGGGTCTGTTATAAGTGACGGTGTCCAGAGTAGAGCTTGAAACCCCACAGCAGTATTGACAGCACGAGGGTGCAGGCGCGTGCACAGGGTGCGCGCGCACCTCCTCTTGGCGGCAAAAAGTGGGTCATTTCTTATAAAGGAATCTTCCAATACTATGCTTTTTCCATATGATACCTATGACTACGCACACTCCTCGGCCAATCCTGGGTACTAGCCTGGGGTGGGCAGGACCCTGCCCCCAAAAGTAATCAGAGTGGGTGGGTGCACACTAGTGACATTACGACAAAATAATCAGAGTGGGTGGGTGCACACTAGTGACATTACGACAAAATAATCAGAGTGGGTGGGTGCACACTAGTGACATTACGACAAAATAATCAGAGTGGGTGGGTGCACACTAGTGACATTACGACAAAGTAATCAGAGTGGGTGGGTGCACACTAGTGACATTACGACAAAATAATCAGAGTGGGTGGGTGCACACTAGTGACATTACGACAAAGTAATCAGAGTGGGTGGGTGCACACTAGTGACATTACGACAAAGTAATCAGAGTGGGTGGGTGCACACTAGTGACATTACGACAAAGTAATCAGAGTGGGTGGGTGCACACTAGTGACATTACGACAAAATAATCAGAGTGGGTGGGTGCACACTAGTGACATTACGACAAAATAATCAGAGTGGGTGGGTGCACACTAGTGACATTACAACATGGGCGCGCACTCTGTTTAGCCCGACATAACGACAAAAAAAATCTTTTTATGCTTATGTCGTAATATCCATGTCGTTATGTTATGTTGTCAAAATGTCAAACCATTCACACTTGAACATACGTAGATAGGATTGCGCGCAAATGTCGTTAATTCACTAATGGCCAAGACATAAGAAAAAAATCTTGGATATTTATTGGAGAATCTAATAAACATTTAGCACATGCGTTTTCATTTCATTTTACATTTTCATTTCTTCCATTAGCCATGTCCCTGAAATGCTAAACTTGCTCAAAATCCTCTGGAAACTGTGGAGAGATCGTTATGCCTTGCGAAAAGGACGAAGATACGTGTTACAAGAGAAAATTAGGAGACAGAACAACTAAGGGCTGCTCTGTGAAGGAAAATTGTGAAAGTTTTGTCGAGCGCTGAAAAACAAAAATCAACTACTGCGAGGCGGCGTGCTGCCAGACAGACGCAACGTAGGTGCTGAATCAACCTGTCGTCATAGTTACTGCTGCAGCGGCTTCTGTGGCGATGGCTCGTTACATACTCTTGTAACCTCGGCAACGCTTTGTTTTGTGTGCTGGTGTCAATATTTTTGTAGTTTTTTTTTCAAATTTTCTCTTTATATTTGATTTTGATGTTGATTGTAAGTAAAACGTAATGTCTAATCTCGTAAATTGAGGTTTAAGGGTAGGGCTGTCCCAAAAGATGCCCGGCAACTTTTGAGCACATTTTAGGATTTGCGGCAACTTTTCTCTTTCCAAGCATCCTTTGTAAATGAGAGCGCTTGTGCTCCTGTTTTCGGGTTTTGGGGGATATATTCACCTCAAATTTGCTTTTTTTTGCTTATTTTCTTGGTATCAAACTATCGAACTATTCGCATTTCTTAGCTAATTACATCATTTATTAATCTGGTAATATTAATGGTCATTGCTCAATCTATGGTTTGACCAAGAGGCAGTTTAGTTGGTCAGCGTTCTTTACTACATGATTATTCAAAATGGCGGAGTCCTCGAGTGACGATGAACTCATTATTAGAGGCAATAAGCGAGTGTTCCCTTACTAGCCTGCCAGGCTTTGGCTATCAGTCATGTTGTTTTTCTAAGTAGCACTGTGGACCGGTTTACATAATCCCTCTTTCATTGCATCATAATTTTAATAATACACTTTGCATATTACCTATTTGCGTTAAATGTCCAATCAAAAAAATAATATTGAAAAAATGTTGAAAAGAACTAAGCAGCATTTTTTCTGAAACTTTGTAAAACTTTGCTATATAGGGGGTTAGGGTCAAGGGTAGTGCTATATAGGGGGGTAGGGTCAGGGGTAGTGCTATATAGGAGGTTAGGGTCAGGGGTAGTGGTAAATCGGGGGTTAGGGTCAGGGGTAGTGCTATATAGGGGGTTAGGGTCAGGGGTAGTGCTATATAGGGGGTTAGGGTCAGGGGTAGTGCTATATAGGGGGTTAGGGTCAGGGGTGGTGCTATATAGGGGGTTAGGGTCAGGGGTAGTGCTATATAGGGGGGTAGGGTCAGGGGTAGTGCTATATAGGGGGGTAGGGTCAGGGGTGGTGCTATATAGGGGGTTAGGGTCAGGGGTAGTGCTAAATAGGGGGTTAGGGTCAGGGGTAATGCTAAATAGGGGGTTAGGGTCAGGGGTAGTGCTAAATAGGGGGTTAGGGTCAGGGGTAGTACTAAATAGGGGGTTAGGGTCAGGGGTGGTGCTATATAGGGGGTTAGGGTCAGGGGTGGTGCTATATAGGGGGTTAGGGTCAGGGGTAGTGCTATATAGGGGGGTAGGGTCAGGGGTAGTGCTATATAGGGGGTTAGGGTCAGGGGTAGTGCTAAATAGGGGGTTAGGGTCAGGGGTAGTGCTAAATAGGGGGTTAGGGTCAGGGGTAGTGCTATATAGGGGGTTAGGGTCAGGGGTAGTGCTATATAGGGGGTTAGGGTCAGGGGTAGTGCTATATAGGGGGGTAGGGTCAGGGGTAGTGCTATATAGGGGGCTAGGGTCAGGGGTAGTGCTAAATAGGACGCTAGGGTCAGGGGTAGTGCTAAATAGGGGGTTAGGGTCAGGGGTAGTGCTATATAGGGGGGTAGGGTCAGGGGTAGTGCTATATAGGGGGGTAGGGTCAGGGGTAGTGCTATATAGGGGGTTAGGGTCAGGGGTAGTGCTAAATAGGGGGTTAGGGTCAGGGGTAGTGCTGTATAGGGGGTTAGGGTCAGGGGTAGTGCTATATAAGAGGCTAGGGTCAGGGGTAGTGCTAAATAGGAGGCTAGGGTCAGGGGTAGTGCTAAATAGGGGGTTAGAGTCAGGGGTAGTGCTATATAGGGGGTTAAGTAAGGTCAGGGGTTGTGGTGTATTGGGGGGTTAGGGTCATTGGATATGAACGTACAGCCGTGGTGTGGGTGTTCGAAAAATTGCGTCTATTGAGCCACCCTTCAATTAAGTTTGCGATACTTAATTGCTACTTAAAAAACATGATATCATAATTTATCACCTAAGCCAGGATTTGCTGTGGAGATGTGCAGATTTCACAAACAAAAAAATATAAGAATCGGCGATGTGGTACAATTGTTCAATGAAGTACTTTGTTCCCTGTATTTTCAGTTATTGCGTCCTTTGATGTCAACTTTTAGCGACACAAGGCACAAAATTTCCTTTAATTAAGATTCTTCTATAATTCATTTCATGACAAAAGTGAAGCGACGAAAATAGCCAAAAATAAACTACAACTGTCGACCCTGATAATTCCGGCCGCGTTCGGAATACAAGGGTCACCGATAAAGGTATTACAAAAGTCCGTGCTGTCACAGCACATCAGACAGTACGTCACGCCATATCTTGTCCATTTATTAGTCAATAAATTATCGTGCGTATACGTATTCTGACCAAAGCAATCGATACATCCTCGGCTGAATTCCGTTGTGTGTCCGGAGCTGTTAGTGGTCTTGTACACGCTGCAGTAGTTGAATTGTCGGCTGCACTGCCCTTGGATGGCGTGTGATGTCGTGCTCTCGGAGCAGTTCCCTTGTTTAGAGTTGCACTCTAGGCATGATCTGCAGTCTACTAAAAGTAAAATGAAAATAAAATCATATAAAGTTCATACAAGTTCAGTTTGGAAGAGAAAGAGAAAAAAGCATGTTATTCATCTTACCGACAAATATTTGAGTGTGTAGCATGATGGTGACGTAAACCACACATCTCGACAGGAAGTGCGACATCATAAGCACCTGATCAACACAAAACGCGCCAAACATCAGTCTTGTTTAGGAGTGAAGTGACAACCAGAGGTCTTTGCGAAACAGAATGCTGTTTGCATTTATTCACATTTTTTCTTAGCAAATTCAGTCGTTTATTGACGAGAGCCTAACGCAAGCATTACCGACAGGGGCGGGTAAGAAGGGGGTGGGGGTGGGGGGACACATGAAACAATTTCTATTTGTGGATAGGCACCCCGCTTTGAGTGAAAAAAAGGAAAAAAAACATGCGCTTTCCTTTGTATAAAATAACAAATAAAGTACTAAATTCTAGACCAATTAATCCGCTACCCTTTATAAAACTCTTCTGACACAGCTGTTAAATAATTATTTGAAAATATCGTATAAATCGTTTATATAGGTTATTAATTTATTTGACCGATTGCGGTACTGTCCATGTAATGAAGTTCAGCTGAACCCACTTTGGTCCGATCCCCCCCCCCCCCCCCTGGACAATATTGGTTTTAAAATGTCCGTAAATGAAAGGTGAACGTAGACAACAATGTTTCGTGGGGGAGGGGGAGGGGTAAAGGACATTAAAATCGTCGTTAAGGTATAGATGAGTGCCTTTTCATTAATTTTCTCTAAAGTTTTCTCACCCGTTGTAGATCAACGGCGTACTGTACTCGCACTGTTCTGGTTCGGTTGAAGTTCGACCATATTGCTGCTCTACAGTAAACGGCGGGGTCGAGCCTCTTAATCAATCTCGTGTGCAATAAACTAACGCTAACATCGCATTTTCCGTTGAACTTTTCTACAGCTACACGATAATGCGACCCGATCTAGGCCTTTATTCCAAGTGATCGAAAACATATAAATAAAAACTCTTTCTGATGATTATCTGATGCGTATTCTAAACGATGGTTTTCGTACCTAGTAAACCAAATAAAGCGTATATTTACATTTACACAAATCATACCTTTTAATTTCAGCGGTTCTACTCGATTCTGTGAATCTTTTCGAATAACTTCATCCCATTACACATCTACTGTTTGAGTTGGGAGAGTCGGATTATCTGTGAATAGTTCTATAGTCAACTGAAAAGGAATCATAAAGCCGGAGTCTATTACAATAATGGCAAAAGAAACGTCGGCTGTTGCTGTTGTTGTCAAACAATAAAACCTTACCAACCGTGAATTTGCATCTCTAAAATTTTATGCTCAAATATTGGTAGCTAGTTTTTGTTTGTTGAAAGCTCACAGAGCCCTAAACTTATGATATTAATGAAAAGAAGCTATTCTAATATAAAAGTGAAAATTGCAGATGGAAAAGTTTTATTTGTTCCTAGATGACCTACCTAATCACAGGAAACCTAGATTCGTTACAGAAAATTTGAATAAAGTCATACCCAGTGGCCTTTGCGGGCACTCATCAAAGGACCCTCCTACCGCGTGGCATTCACTGCGCGTGACTTAGCACAGGTATCCCATCGTAATGGAGAAGAAATAATCAGGAATAGCGTTACCATAGTTTGACTGACAGCGATCTAAGCAAAGTCATGCTTCGCCTGGAAACCATCTCAGCTGGAAACAGGAATAATTCCGGCATAAGCGACGATTCCTTGAATAACAATAACTCTTGTCTACAAGAAAACAGTCTTTTGAATCCGTATCAGGAGAAAAGGATCGGGTTTTGGTGGGTGTATTTGGATTGTGTGTGTACTGAAAGAATTGCACACATTGAACACAAGACACAAGAATTGTCAGAGCAAGCGAGTAACACAAAGGGGAGACAAGAAGAATTCACTACACGGGGCCATTGAGTAACTGCAGAGAAAGAGAAGAGGCAAATCTCAAGAGATACTATTTGATAAAAGAAGTAAAAGGAATGCGCGATATGGAAAAAAGTATTTCTGCTAAGAAGAAAAAGTCATTATACTAAGGCTCTAATTTCTATTATTCATAAATGCATTGAATCCTCGGCATTTTGAGAGCCGTAATTATGGAGTTTATTTGGGTTTGGCTCATCGTTTACGCACTGATGTTCTGGGGTTCGGTTCTCAGCTGGCTGATAGGGGGGTACATGCTAGTCAGCGGTAGCTTTAGAAGAGCACGCGTTAGTCACGAGACGAAGCAAAGACGAAAAGCCAGGCTGGCATCTGTGAGAAACAGGGGACTGGACCCGGATATAGCGAGACGGGCCAAAGAAGGTCACGTGGACGCGGTAAAGAAAACTGCTTCAAGTCCCAACCCCGATGAGGCTCATGGGATTGCTTTAAGTCGCTTAGAAGTGGGCAAGCCTCCAGAAGAATTTTCTTTGTAAATGTGAACATTTTAGCTAAAAGGTTTGCTGTATTCAGCTTCTGAATAAAAGGTCGCATGGCAACAGAATGTCTTCTGCCAGCCGCCATTTTGAAGAATACTAACTGTGAGAGAGCGTCAGGGCCGTACCAGGGGGTGGGGCACTGGGGGCACGTGCCCCCCCCCCCCCCCAAAAAAAAAAATCAAAAATTATAAGAAAATGACCAGTAGGGGCGTGGCTGTGCCCCTAATTGTTTTTTTAATGTGCCTCCCCCCCCCCCAATAATTTGAAGATTTACGGCCATAAGCTTCCACTTCCACTTGTGGATTAAGGCAAGCAATACATTTGGAAAATGACATTTTGAAATGTTGAATTCGCCAAGCATTTTTTGTAGAGGTATAAAGGGCCCGGACGACATCAAAAGTGATAAAATTCACATATTTATTGATAGCCAACCGCTCCTTGCTAATTGCTAGTACATTTGAAAACTCAACGGTCTGTTTACAGGTGAGAGTCACACTTCAATAAGCTGGTGGAAATCAAAGCATTAGGTGTTGTGCATGGGTGTTGTGCATGGGTGTTGTGCATGGGTGTTGTGCATGGGTGTTGTGCATAGGTGTTGTGCATGGGTGTTGTGCATGGGTGTTGTGCATAGGTGTTGTGCATGGGTGTTGTGCATAGGTGTTGTGCATGGGTGTTGTGCATAGGTGTTGTGCATGGGTGTTGTGCATGGGTGTTGTGCATAGGTGTTGTGCATGGGTGTTGTGCATAGGTGTTGTGCATGGGTGTTGTGCATGGGTGTTGTGCATAGGTGTTGTGCATGGGTGTTGTGCACGGGTGTTGTGCATAGGTGTTGTGCATGGGTGTTGTGCATGGGTGTTGTGCATAGGTGTTGTGCATGGGTGTTGTGCATGGCTGTTGTGCGTAGGCGTTGTGCATGGGTGTTGTGCATGGGTGTTGTGCATGGGTGTTGTGCATAGGTGTTGTGCATGGGTGTTGTGCATGGGTGTTGTGCATAGGTGTTGTGCATGGGTGTTGTGCATGGGTGTTGTGCATGGGTGTTGTGCATGGGTGTTGTGCATGGGTGTTGTGCATGGGTGTTGTGCATGGGTGTTGTGCATAGGTGTTGTGCATGGGTGTTGTGCATGGGTGTTGTGCATGGGTGTTGTGCATAGGTGTTGTGCACTTTTTGGTTTACTTTTTCATTTATGCCCAACCACTGCCTGCTGGGAAAGCAGATATTATTGAAAGAAACCATGAGTTAATTTCTAGATGTTAAATCTAAAAAAAACATCTTTCGTTTGCCAAGATCAATCATAAATTTGAAATTGTTTTCCAAATCAGCTGATGAAAGTGGATGCTTTCGCACACTTGGTATTTTGCTAGGATGAAAGATGGTGACTGAACCGTTGCCAAAACAAGTTATGCAAACTAGGCATCAAAGGATCGTGATCCACAAAGCTGCAAAGATCTATTACGGATTTAAACCGGAAACATTTGACATTTTCAAATCAAATGCTATCATTTCATGGAAAACTGTGCCATTATTTCATTTGCCATAATCGTCCAGTTTTTTTGGCCTTCGAACGGTAATAATTAGGTAAGCAGATCTAACCGGCCTTGTAGGTACTTACTAATTTTTACGGATTTTTTTTAGTGTTAAACCTCTTATTACCAGTAACACAAAGAGATATTACTGTGATATTACAGTAGTATGTCTTTGACATCACAAATATTCTATGTTAAGCTGTAAAACACTATTTTTATTTCATAAGAGCCTTTTTTATAAGAACGTCCAGGCTAACATATCACCAAATTTTTTAAAATTGGTGAACATGCCAAGAACATGCCGAGGTTCAGATAGCAGCAACATTATTGCTTTTTTAGTCTTATGTGTTCCAAAATGCAGTGTTAAATTGTGTTCATTAATAACAACCTCAAATATTATATTGCTATTTATCATTTGTGTAATTCTCCTTCTAATAATTTTTTATGTACTATATTCTATAAGCACTAAAATTTAAGAACCTTGTTAAGAACATTTTCAGCCTTAAAATGCTCCAAAAATAAGAACGGCCCAGGCTCAACTGAAAATTAGACGTTCTTATAAATCAAAGAGTTTATTTGGTTTAT